>NW_024096754.1:170000-287500 GCF_016545835.1 Crotalus tigris | reverse complement strand
TTGGAAAGATGAGATGATTGGCAAGCATCGATTGCACTGTGCTGAGGTTTAAAGGGTGCCTTTTGATCTTCAATGGTGAGAAAAATTAAGGCAGGGAAACTCAAATGCACCTGTATAAAACAGGTGGCACCTGGCTCAGTAGCAGAAACTGCGGGAGGGACCTCGGAGTCCTAGTGGACAATCGCTTAAATAGGAGCCAGCCGTGTGCGGCAGCTGCCAAAAAAGCCAACACAGTGCTAGGCTGCATTCACAGAGGGACAGAATCAAGAACATGTGTTAATACCACTTTACAAGGCCTTGGTAAGGCCACACTTGGAATACTGCATCCAGTTTTGGTCACCACGATGTAAAAAAGATGCTGAGACTCTAGAAAGAGTCCAGAGAAGAGCAACAAAGATGATTAGGGGGCTGGAGGCTAAAACATACAAGGAACGGTTGCTGGACTTGGGGATGTCTAGTTTAATGAAGAGAAGGACGAGGGGGGGACATGATAGCAGCCTTCCAGTATCTCAGGGGCTGCCCCAAAGAAGAGGGAGTCAAGCCATTCTCCAAAGCCCCTGAAGGCAGGACAAGAAGCAACGGATGGAAACTAATCAAGGAGAGAACCAACCTAGAACTAAGGAGAAACTTCCTGACGGTCAGAACAATTAACCAGTGGAACCACCTGCCTCCAGAAGCGGCGAATGCTCCAACGCTGGAAGTTTTTAAGAAGAGACTGGACAGCCAGGGGGTTGGACTCGATGACCTCCAAGGTCCCTTTCAACATTATTATTATTATTATGATGATGATGATGATGATTATGATGATGATGATGTCTACAACACAGTTGTCCTTTCAGCAGTCCCAAAAAAGGCTCCACACCCATTTGCACCACTCAGGTGACTCTGAGGACACAGATAAGCTTCCAAGCTATGATTCTCAGGGAGAGTACTAACGGCCAGGTGACTATCAATCCTTCCGTCTTTTTTTCTCCCTTTCTTTCTTTCTTTCTTCCTTCCTTCCTTCCTTCCTTCCTTTCTTCCTTCCTTCCTTCCTTCCTTTCTTTTTTCTCTCTCTCTCTCCCCCCCTCTCTTCCTCTGCCACTAGGACACTGCTGTAGGAATTTCGGAAAGCCAGGAAGGCGTAGAATTCTAGAGTTGGAAGGTCTTCTAGTCCTGCCCACATTCCTTGGGTGTCCTTCAAAAGAAGTTGAAGGACTGTGGTTTCATCCCTGATGGCGTCTCTCTCTTTCTCTCTCTCTCTCTCTCTCTCTCTCTCTCTCTCTCTCTCTCTCTCTCTCTCTCTCTTCCCCCCCACCCCAAAAGGTTCACGCCTGGGAGATCTCCGACCAGCTGCTACAGATCCAGCAGGATGTGGAGTCTTGTTACTTTGCGGCCCAAACCATGAAGATGAAAATCCAGACCTCGTTCTATGAGCTCCCGACGGATTCCCACGTCTCCCTCCGCGATTCCTTGCTTTCCCACATCCAGAACTTAAAAAATATGTCTCCCGTCATTGTCACCCAGGTGAGCATCCTTGCCGTACTGGTGGGCACACGCCTTAGCTCTGGCTGACGGCTTGGAGACCCACCAGGCCTCTTCTGGGTAATCTTTGTGGGCCTGAATGAGTCACTCTGAAATCTGGGGTGGACAGGTTGGTGTTGTCTGGTCCAGCAAGGATATGTGTATCCTATACAACAGTGGTTCTCCACCTGTGGGTCGGGACCCCATTTGGGGTCGAATGACCATTTCACGGGGGTCGCCAAACAACGCAGTCCGCCATTTTTTCCCCCCTTTTCCTTAGCTGTGCTACTCCCTTTTATTCTATTGGCTTTTGAAAGCCAATAGAAGAGACTCTCTTGAATAGAGTCTTAATTTTATTGGCTTTCAAAAGCCAATAGGAATTGTCCAGGCTGTCTCTGCCCTGCCGAGCCCGCCAAAAGTCCCATTCTGCAAACGGTGCTGCACCAGTTGAGTAGTCCTCGACTTACGACCGGTTGAGTAGTCCTCGACTTACAACCGGTTGGGGGTCACGGCATTAAAAAGGTTGAGAACCACTGCTATACAAGAATATCCATATAGGGTGGAGCCTCACTCCAACGTGACCAGCTGTGTGCGGCAGCAGCCAAAAAAGCTAATACAATCCTTAGTGGTATAAACAGAGGCATAGAATCAGAATCACGTGAAGTAGTCGTACGGCTTTATAAAACTCTAGTGAGGCCACACCTGGAATGCTGCAGCCAATTTTGGTCACCTTATCACAAAAAGGATGTTGAGACTTTGGAAAAAACGCAAAGAAGAGCAACTAAGATGATTAAAGGCCTGGAGACAAAAACATAGGAAGAACGGTTGCAGGAATTGGGTACGGCTAGTGTAGAGAAGAGAAGGACTAGGGGGGACATGATAGCAGTCTTCCAGTATTTGAGAAATTGCCACAAAGAAGAGGGGGTCAAAGCCCCAGAAGGCAGGACAAGAAACAACGGATGGAAACTCATCCAGGAGAGAAGCAACCTAGAACTAAGGAGAAACTTCCTGACAGTGAGGACAATTAACCAGTGGAACCACCTGCCTCCAGAAGTGGGTGATTCATCACTTAAGAAATTGGACAGGCACTTGTCTCGAAAGGTACCGTTCTCCTGCGCGAGCAGGGGGTTGGACTAGAAGACCTCCAGGGTCCCATCCAGCTTTATTCTGACTGAAGAATCTCGTTCTAAGCATCTGCTCTGCAGGGGATCCTCCTATCTTATTAAGAGCCGGGGTGATGCAGGAGTTAGAATGCAGTATTGGAGGCTTAACTCTGCCCACTGCCAGCAGTTCGATCCTGACCGGCTCAGGGTTGACTCAGCCTTCCATCCTTCCGAGGTCGGTAAAAAGAGGACCCGGATTGTTGGGGGGGGGGGGCAACAGGCTGACTCTAAACTGCTCAGAGAGGGCTGTAAAGCACAGCAAAGCGGTATATAAGTCTACGTCAGTGGTTCTCAGCCTGTGGGTCGGGACCCCATTTGGGGTCGAAGGACCATTTCACGGGGGTCGCCAAACAACGCAGTCTGCCATTTTTTCCCCTTTTCCTTAGCTGTGCTACTCCCTTTTATTCTATTGGCTTTTGAAAGCCAATAGAAGAGACTCTCTTGAATAGAGTCTCATTCTATTGGCTTTCAAAAGCCAATAGGGATTGTCCAGGCTGTCTCTGCCCTGCTGAGCCCGCCAAAAGTCCCATTCTGCAAACGGGGCTGCACCAGTTGAGTAGTCCTCGACTTACGACCGGTTGAGTAGTCCTCGACTTACGACCGGTTGGGGGGTCGCGGCATTAAAAAAGGTTGAGAACCACTGGTCTACGTGATCTTGCTAAGTCCGAAGGAAGGAAGGGAGGGAGGACGTGAGGGAGGAAAGGAAAGAGGGAGGGAGGGAGAACCGGAGAACCGTGGTGGCGCAGTGGTTAGACTGCAGTATTGCAGGCTAACTCTGCCCCACAACCTGCAGTTCGATCCTGACCAGCTCAAGGTTGACTCAGCCTTCCGTCCTTCCGAGGTCGGTAAAACGAGGACCCAGATTGTTGGGGGGCAAAAGCCTGACTCTGTAAACTGCTTAGAGAGGGCTGTGAAGAACCGTGAAGCGGTATATAAGTCTACGTACGGTTGCTATTGCTATCCGTTCTGTTCTGCCGGCTCCTCTGATCTCTTCTCTGTCTTTCTCTGTCTCTCTCCCCATCCCTCCGCAGCTTGCGTTAGCCATAGCCGACCTCGCCTTGCAGATGGCTTCTTGGAAAGGCTGCGTGCACACCCTGGTGGAAAAGTAAGTCGCCCCACTTTCTGGATCCCGTCTGAAAAACAGCCTGACGAAAGCCGCCCCGGCTGTGTCCGGGTCTCCCCGGAAGCGATCGGAGGAGCAGAAGGGGGCTCCAGGGGTGTGTGTGTGTGCTGGCTGTCCAGAAGGGGGAAATAGCTTCCGGAAGGGGGGCTTCCAAGAACATCAGTGGAGGAAACGTCGAGGTTCAGAAGAAATAGCAGCCTCCCTGCTTAGCTCCCATTTTGACCACCTTTCATTTTGCTTTCCTCAACGACCGTAATAGAATCTGCCCATTACAGTCGTTTGTTGCAAGGGTAATGGTGCTTTTTTTGTTTTTGTTTTTCACAAGGCAACTGGACTTTCTTGTTTTTTTTTTCTTGGAAGATGTTTTGCCTCTCATCCCAGAAGCTTCGTCAGTTCTGACTGGATGGTGGGGAAACGGATGGATTTATACTCCTTGCAGACCACTGGTCATTTGCCTTCTTTGAGAGGGTCGTTGAGGCCACTTGGAGGCTTGTCTGTGTCCTCAGGGTCACCTGAGTGGGGCAAATGGTGGGTGTGGAGCCTTCTTGGAATGGCAGAAAGGATTTGTGTTGTAGCCCGGAGATGCCGGTGCTTGGCAGAAATCCAGCTGGCCATAGAAATCAGGAGAACATAGAAGACTGTTGACATATATGAACTTTGGAAACACAGCCTACATAACTGACCAACATAGGAACGGCTCTGCTAGCAGCCGGTTACTCATAGAACGTAGAATTCGAGGGCTGGAAGGGACCTAGGCGGGGGGTCCACCACCTGTGGGTCACGGCCCACTACCGGTCCACAGCCTATTCCCAACCAGGCTGCACGAGTGACTGGCTGGTGTGCACGTGAGTCTCACAGAGGCTCATGGCCCTATTCGCGTGAGCGTTACAGGCACTACACGCTTCATTCTCGCAGGCACTCGGGGCCTCACTCGTGTGAGCGTCGTCAGTGCTCTCAACTTCACTCGTGCGAGCAACAGTTGCTCACACGCCTGCCCCTCCCATAAAACCATCCCCTCTTTCCCCCCCGCTGCAGGCTGCCAGTTCGGAAAGGTTGGGGGGCTCTTTAAGCCCAAGCCCTGCTCCAGGTAAGACACCATCTTGCACAAATGGTTGCCTAGTCTGTTTTTTAACAACCTCCAGGGATGGAGCGTGCACAGCTTTACTTTCGCCAATCGTTCTCACTGTCGGGAAATTCCTCTTTATTTCTAGGTTGGGTCACTATTTAACGATGTCCTACCTGTTACTTCTGGAGATCACCTGAGTGGGGCAAATGGGGTGGAGCCTTCTTGGAACTGCGGAACGGACCGTGTTGTAGACAGGAGATGGATAATGTCTTATTCCTCCCACTTTGTTGAGAGAGGGCGGTTCAATCCACACCCATTTGCATCACTCAGGTGACCTTGAGGACACAAACTTCCAAGTGGCCTCAATGACTTCCTTGTTTTTCTTTGAAGACATTTTCCTTCTCATCCAAGAAGCTTCTTCAGCTCTGACTGGATGGTGGGGAAATGGATGGATTTATACCCCTTGCACACCGCTGGTCATTTGCCTTCTTTGAGAGGGTCGTTGAGGCCACTTGGAGGCTTGTCTGTGTCCTCAGGGTCGCCTGAGTGGTGCAAATGGTAGGTGTGGAGCCTTCTTGAAATGGCGGAAAGGATTTGTGTTGTAGCCTGGAGATGGATGATGTCTTATCCCTCCCACTTTGTTGAGAGAGGGCGGTTCAATCCACACCCATTTGCACCACTCAGGTGACCCTGAGGACGCAGGCAAAGCTCCAACTGGCCTCAACGACTCTCTCAAAGGATGCAAATGACCAGCTTTCTGCAAAGAGTATAAATCCTCCCGTTCCCCACCATCCAGTCGGAGCCGAAGAAGCTTCTGGGATGAGAAGCAAAAGGTCTTCAAAGAAAAACCAGAGTCCAGTGGCCTCCTGAAAAAAGCACCTTTGGCCCAAGTTGGTTGGGGGCCTACTGCCTTTGGAAGGCCTGCTGGGCCCGCTGGCCTCTCCCCCGTGACCTTTCCGTATCTTCCCCTCCTTGTCTGGGGGGACACCAGGTACAATAACGACGTGATGTCCCTGCCCTTCCTGCTGGAGATCCTGACGGTGCTACCGGAGGAAGTGCACAGCCGGTCCCTGCGCATTGGAGCCAACCGCCGCACGGAGATCATTGAGGACCTGGCCTTCTACTCCAGCACGGTGGTCGCCCTCCTGGTGAGTTTTGCTTCGAAAGAGTCACCGCAGCTCAACGGAAGCTTCTGGCAGAAGGAAGGGGGAGCCTAGAACAGGGCTTTTCGACCAGTGGTACGGGTACCACCTGTGGTACATTGGCACCTGGCAGGTGGTACACGACCACCCTAGAAAAGTGGTAGCAGGGAAGGGGAATGAGCTGAACCGGTGGCAGCACCACACAAGCCTGAGCGAGAGACGGCTGGAACTGCAGGGGTGTCAGGGCTCAGTGGAAGCGCCAGGATCAGCACCAGGCTCCAACTGGAGCTCGGCGCTGATCCTGGGGCTTCTGCTGAGCCCAGAAGAAGCGCCGATCAGCTGGAATGTTGCAGCCTCTCCAGGGTCTTGTGGTTTACATTCAGATGCTTGTCAACTGATTCATATTTATGACGGTCACAGTGTCCCAGGGTCTTGTGAAGTGACCAAAACCTGCTGCAACCACCCAGCAGACGGGGGGAATAAAAACCAAATACTCCCCCCCCCCACCCCTGCTGCCAATCCTCAACAGAAATGCTCACAACAATGAAAACCTCGGACAGGAGGAAGAGCGCAGCCGGGCGGGAAGGCAGGTGTCTTGCTCGGCTGTGGCTTGGGGGGAGCTTTTTTCAGTGCCGTTGTAACTTCGAACAGTCACTAAGCGAACTGTTGTAAGTCGAGGACTACCTGTACTTTATCATTTTTTTCTTTTTGGGGGGGGGGTCATCAAGTTTTTGACACCTTGCTAGGTGACGGGTGGTCCTCGGATGTTGCCATATCCTAAAAGTGGTACAATGGGTGAAAAGGTTGAAAAGCCCTGACCTAGAAGTTGGGAAGATTGGAACTCGGGTTCCTTGCCGGCCATAAAATCAAGAGGGTGGCTTGGCACAACTTAACCGCACCGATCTGAGCTTAAATTGGGATTACACTGGGTCCATTTCTTTGGGTCGGTGAGTCCTGGCTCCTGGATGTTTCGGGATCAACGTTCGAATTCTGGTTCCTTCGGGGACAGGTGTGAGCTTTTCCTGGCAACAGTACAAAAACGGCTTATTCTTGCTTTTTGGGGGGGGGATGTTTTCCCCTCTTCTGAGTGTAGCCTACAGGCCTGGGATTTCCTTGTGGTCTCCCATCCAAGGAGAGTAAATAGGTTGCACTCTACCGAGAGAAGAGAATAATTGTAGCTCACGGCTGAACTGTGGAGTCCTTGGTGCTCTCTGAGCTGGGTAGTTTTCTTGCAGAAGTTACAGGATCCAAGTAGGGAACATCCTCAGCGCTAGAAGGGAATTTGATTTGTGAAGTGGAGGAGGAGGAAAAGAAGGGGGGGAGGAGGAAGGGAGAAGGGGGGGAGGAGGAAAGGGGAAGGGAAAGAGGCAGAAAAGGAGGGGGAGGAGGAGAAGAACTGTGGGGTCCCAGGTGCTCCCAGAGCTTGGTAGTTTTCTTGCAGATGTTTCATGACCCAACTAGGTAACATCATCTAGAGATGGTAGAAGGTATGCAGAGAGAAGGAGAGGGGGGAGGAGGAGGACGAGGAGGAGGAGGAGGAGGAAGAGAGGAAGAAGAAGGAGGAGGAGGATTGTGGAGTCCTTGGTGTCTCTGAGCTTGATGGCTTTTTTGCAGAAGTTTCATGACCCAACTAGGTAACATCATCTAGAGATGGTAGAAGGTATGCAGGGAGGAGGAGGAGGAGGAAGAGGAAGAAAGAAAGAAAGAAAGAAAGAAAAGAAAGAAAGAGAAGGAAGGAAAGAAAGAAAGAAAGAAAGAGAAGGAAGGAAGGAAACAAGGAAGGAAGGAAGGAAGGAAGGAAGAAAGAAAGAAAGAAAGAAAGAAAGAAAGAAAGAAAGAAAGAAAGAAAGACAGGGTCCTTGGTGCTCTCAGAGCTTAGTAGTTTTCTTGCAGACGTTTCATGACCCAACTAGGTAACATCATCTAGAGATGGTAGAAGGTATGCAGGGAGGAGGAGGAGGAGGAAGAGGAAGAAAGAAAGAAAGAAAGAAAGAAAAGAAAGAAAGAGAAGGAAGGAAAGAAAGAAAGAAAGAAAGAGAAGGAAGGAAGGAAACAAGGAAGGAAGGAAGGAAGGAAGGAAGAAAGAAAGAAAGAAAGAAAGAAAGAAAGAAAGAAAGAAAGAAAGAAAGAAAGAAAGAAAGAAAAGAAAGAAAGAGGAAAGAAAGGAAAGAAGGAAGAAAGTTGGAAGGCTCAAGAGAAGGTTGTTTTCTTGCAGACGTTTCATGACCCAACTAGGTAACATCATCTAGAGATGGTAAAGGTATGCAGGGAGGAGGAGGAGGAGGAGAGAGGAAGAAAGAAAGAAAGAAAGAAAGAAAGAAAGAAAGAAAGAAAGAAAAGAAAGAGAAGGAAGGAAGGAAGGAAGAAAGAAAGAAAGAAAGAAAGAAAGGAAGGAAGGAAGGAAAGAAAGAAAGAAAGAAAGAAAGAAAGAAAGAAAGAAAGAAAGAAAGAAAGAAAGAAAGACAGGGTCCTTGGTGCTCTCAGAGCTTAGTAGTTTTCTTGCAGACGTTTCATGACCCAACTAGGTAACATCATCTAGAGATGGTAGAAGGTATGCAGGGAGGAGGAGGAGGAGGAAGAGGAAGAAAGAAAGAAAGAAAGAAAGAAAGAAAGAAAGAAAGAAAGAAAAGAAAGAGAAGGAAGGAAGGAAGGAAGGAAGGAAGAAAGAAAGAAAGAAAGAAAGGAAGGAAGGAAGGAAAGAAAGAAAGAAAGAAAGAAAGAAAGAAAGAAAGAAAGAAAGAAAGAAAGAAAGAAAGAAAGAAAGACAGGGTCCTTGGTGCTCTCAGAGCTTAGTAGTTTTCTTGCAGACGTTTCATGACCCAACTAGGTAACATCATCAGAGCTAGAAGGGAGAGGGGTTTGTGGAGTGGAAGAGAAATAAAAGTGGTGGTGGAGGAGGAGGATTAGGTGGTCCTTGGTGCCCTCTGAGCTTGGGGGTTTCTTTCAAATGTTTCATGAGCCAACTAGACCTTCTCGCCCAAGCCTTCAAGGGCAGGCCCCTGTGCCTTGCCTCCCGTAGTTCTTCCTTGAGGGGAGCTGAACCCCGATTTCTTGTTCGTCCCTGCAGGTGACTTGCGTGGAGAAGGCCGGGAACGATGAGAAGATGCTCATCAAGATCTTCCGATGCCTCGGCAGCTGGTTCAACCTGGGCGTCCTGGACAGCACCTTCATGGCCAACAGCAAGTTGCTCTCCCTGCTTTTTGAGGTTCTGGTGCGTGTCCTGAAGTCCCCCCGTCCCAAGGCTTGGAGGGGCAGCTGGGCGCCCCCTGCCCAGAAGGGAGACACCAGGCAGGTGTCTTAACTTGGGGACCGTTGTAGGACCAGAACAGGTGGCCAATGGCATCTCCCCGTAGGTCAGCAGACAGTTAGGAGGAAGATCAAAGGACTTCCATCTGAACACGACCCCGATAAATTAGAAACCGTTAGAACAGTTTGCCTCCAGAAGCGGTGGATGCTCCAACACTGGAAGTTTTTAAGAAGAGACTGGACAGCCATTTGTCTGAAAGGGTAGACGGTCGCCTGCTTGACCAGGCGGCTGGACTAGAAGACCTCCAAGAACCCTTCTAGATTTGATTCCGTTCCATTCTATTCTATTCTATTCTCTATTCTATTCTATTCTATTCTCAATTCTATTCTATTCTCTATTCTATTCATTATTATTTTATTATTTCTATTCTATTCTCTATTCTATTCTATTCTCTATTCTATTCTATTCTCTATTCTATTCTATTCTCAATTCTATTCTATTCTCTATTCTATTCATTATTATTTTATTATTTCTATTCTATTCTCTATTCTATTCTATTCTCTATTCTATTCTATTCTATTCTCAATTCTATTCTATTCTCTATTCTATTCTATTCTCTATTCTATTCATTATTATTTTATTATTTCTATTCTATTCTGTCCTGTCCTGTCCTATCCTATCCTATCCTATCCTATCCTATCCTATTCTATTCTTTCCATTCTATTCTATTCTCAATTCTATTCTATTCTATTCTATTTTCTATTCTATTCATTATTATTTTATTATTTCTATTCTATTCTATTCTCAATTCTATTCATTATTATTTTATTATTTCTATTCTATTCTATCCTATCCTATTCTATCGTATCCTATCCTGTCCTATCCTATTCTATTCTATTCTATTCTGTTCTTTCCATTCTATTCTATTCTATTCTCAATTCTATTCTATTCTATTTTCTATTCTATTCATTATTATTTTATTATTTCTATTCTAGTCTATTCTAGTCTATTCTATTCTATTCTCAATTCTATTCATTATTATTTTATTATTTCTATTCTATTCTATTCTATTCTATTCTATTCTATTCTATTCTATTCTATCGTATCCTGTCCTGTCCTATCCTGTCCTATTCTATTCTTTCTATTCTGTTCCATTCCGTTCCATTCCATTCTATTCTATTCTATTCAATTCTATTTTTTCCATTCCATTCCATTCCATTGCTTGGTTATGGGAAATAAAGGGGGTCCTCGACGTACGACTGTTTGAAATTACGACCGATTTACAATGACATCTCCCCTATGTCAAGAGACAGTTAGATAGAAGGTCCAAGGACTCCCGTCTTAGCACAACCCTGATAAATGGGGCTTAAGTACAGAAAGTTCCCAACTTACGATTCTGACCTACCTTGGTGCTAGATATGACCTGGATTCAAAGTTCCCACGCTTCTCTGCCCGTGTTCGCGTGAGCAACCAATTAGACACAGGTTTGTAATCATCCCTTTCCATCCAATGTGGTAGGAAAGTGTGAATAACCACAGCTGGTCAGGTAATCTCGGGGGAATGGGAAAGGAGGCTGAGATCCTTGCGGGAAGATAAAGCAAGATCTCTGGGTGGCCTCTTTTCCAGCAACAGGACAAGACCTCGTCCAACTTGCACGAAGCCGCCTCGGACTGCATTTGTTCCGCGCTCTACGCCATCGAGAACGTGGAGACCCACCTTCCCCTCGCCCTGCAGCTCTTCCAGGGCGTCCTGACCCTGGAGACGGCCTACCACATGGCTGTAGCCCGCGAGGATCTGGACAAGTGAGTACTTGGAGCAGCCTTCACCTGGGCCCTGTTGCTGGGAAGTGTTTGACGGCGAGACGTTCAGCCGGGTGGCAGTCAGACACGTGTGGCTGTGTTGAAATTCCAATCTCAGTTGCTCAAGGGAAAAGAAGTTGGTTCTGGGTTCAAGGAAATGTTCCCAAGAGGTTAGAAACTGGGAGACAGTGAGTTCTAGTCCTGCCTTAAGTATGAAAGCCGGTTGGTGACTTGGGGCAATCACCGGGAGATTGTAAGTTCAGTGTCCCACCTTAGGCTCCAACACTGGAAGTTTTTAAGAAGAGACCAGACAATCCTTTGTCCGAAATGGTATGGGGTTTCCTGCCTGAGCAGGGGGTTGGACTAGATGACCTACAAGGTCCCTTCCAGCTTTTTTATTATTATTTTGGATCATCGCACAGTCAGCCAGATTTTCAGACTGGGTTTGGCATTTTGTCTACCTATCGAGTCCTTACCCAGGACCTGGGATAGGCAGATGTGGATGTTGATGGTATTACAGATCTCATCGCAGGATGGAAGCAGTTCCTAGTAAGGCTGCCTTTTGCAATTGACTAATAGCGAATTTGTCAATGCCAGTGGTGTTCAAGTGGTGCTCCAGTTGTTCTGGGATTGCACCCAAGGAGCCTATGACTATTGGTACTACCCGTGCTTGCTTTTGCCACAGTCTTTCTATTTCTATTTGTAGGTCTTTGTATTTTGTTATCTTCTCCAGTTCTTTCTCTTCTATTCTGCTATCTCCAGGCACTGCCACATCCACTATCCAGACTTTTTTGTCTTTCTTATCGACAATTGTTAAGTCTGGGTGTTATGTTGCAGGTGCTTGTCTGTTTGAATTCTGAAGTCCCAGAGCAGTTTAATTTTATCATTTTCTATGACTTTCTCTATTTTATGATCCCACCAGTTTTTGCTTACAGGCAAATGATATTTTTTGCAGATCTTCCAATGCACCATTGTCGCTACTTTGTCATGCCGCTGCTTGTAATCAGTCTGTGCAATCTTCTTGCAGCAGCTTACCAGGTGGTCCACTGTTTCTTCAGCTTATTATTATTAAAAAACCACCTTGCCTTGTCTGGCCACCTGCCCTGATTTTGTTCCAACTGAGATTGTCTTGCCGACTTACGACCGCCTGGCGTTTTATTTTATTTTATATATTTTTTTTCCTAGGGTCCTCAACTACTGTCGGATCTTCACCGAACTCTGCGAGACCTTTCTGGACAAAATCGTCTGCACCCCGGGCCAAGGCTTGGGGGACCTGCGGACTATCGAGCTGCTCTTGATCTGTGCGGGACACCCCCAGTACGAGGTAGGAAGCCCCAGCCCCAGCCTCCGCCTTCCCTTCCCCCGGTCAATGTCGATGGAGGATTCTCCGTCATCCAGGTCACGGTTATCCCAAAAAGTGCTTTTTTCACAAGGCCACTGGACTTCCTTGTTTTTCTCTGAAGACGTTTTACTTCTCAGTCAAGAAGCTTCTTCAGGTTCTGACTGGATGGTGGGGAATGGAAGGATTTGTACTCCTTGCAGAGAGCTGGTCATTTGCATTTTTAGAGACTCGTTGAAGCCACTTGGAGGTTTGTCTGTGTCTTCAAGGGTCACCTGAGTGGTGCAAATAGGTGTCCCAACCCTTTCAGCAGTTCCAAGAAGGCTCCACTCAGGTGACCCTGAGGACACAGACAAACCTCCTGGTGGCCTCAATGACCCTCTAAAAGGATGCAAATGACCAGCTCTCTGCAAGGAGTATAAATCCTCCGTTCCCCACCATTCGGTCAGAACCAGAAGAAGCTTCTTGGATGAGAAGCGAAACGTCTTCAAAGAAAAATGAGAATGTCCCATTGCCTCTTGAAAACGCACCTTTGGGATTCCCTCGGTAGAACGTGCAACCATCCCGAGAAGTTTTGGGGTGCTCAAGAGTGTTGAGGGGGGCTGCTGCCTGGTGCCAGAAGAGGGAAAACTAAAAGGACCTCTTGCCACTCCAGGTGGTGGAGATCTCCTTCAACTTCTGGTACCGGCTGGGCGAGCACCTGTACAAGACCGACGACGCCATCATCCACAGCATCTTCAAGGCCTACATTCAGCGGCTCCTTCACGCCTTGGCACGGCACTGCCAGCTGGACCCAGACCACGTAAGCCAATTGTTTTTCCCCCTCGCCCTTGTTTTTGTAGGCCAGTGGTCCACAACCTTTCTGCCTTGGTGGCCCGGTGTTGGGGGAGGGCGATGCAAAGGGGATAGCTCTGTGTGTGGGGCAGGCGGGCGCATGAGTGCCCATAGCTCCGTTGGTGCCAGTGGAGCTGCACACGCATGCGCTCACCTGTCGCTTGTGTGGCTCGGGAGTGAGCTGCAGCCCAAGGATTGGGGACCCTTGCTTAGGTCAGTGCAGGGGTAGGCAACCTTGGCCCTTTTATGACATGTGGACTTCAACTCCCAGAATTCCTGAGCCAACATGAGGGAACTATGGCCCCTTCATGACTCGTGGACTTCAACTCCCAGAATTCCTGAGCCAGCGTGAGGGAACTATGGCCCCCTCATGACTCGTGGACTTCAACTCCCAGAATTCCTGAGCCAGCGTGAGGGAACTATGGCCCCTTCATGACTTGTGGACTTCAACTCCCAGAATTCCTGAGCCAGCGTGAGGGAACTATGGCCCCTTCATGACTTGCGGACTTCAACTCCCAGAATTCCTGAGCCAGCGTGAGGGAACTATGGCCCCTTCATGACTGGTGGACTTCAACTCCCAGAATTCCTGAGCCAGCCTGGCTCAGCTTGGAAACCTTTTGCTTTCCCCTCAGCATGGCTGGCTCAGGAATTCTGGGAGTTGAAGTCCACCAGTCATAAAAGAGCCAAGGTTGCCTACCCCTGATGTAAGGACCAGGTTACTAACTTACCCACTGCAGTGATTCACTGAACAACCTGGGGCGAGGAAGGTCGTAAAATGGGGCAAGACTCATTTAACGAACGTCTTGCTTAGCGACGGAAATTTCAGCTCGGCTGGGATTGTAAATCGAGGACTTCCCTGTATGCTCAGCGTCGCAACCCTGAGGACTTCAACTCCCAGAATTCTTCAGCCAGCCTCGTCACCCTCTCAGTGATCTCCTTTCTCCTCTCCCGCTCCCCAAATCCTAGGAAGGGATCCCCGAGGAAACCGATGACTTTGGGGAGTTCCGGATGAGAGTGTCGGACCTCGTCAAGGACCTGATCTTCCTGGTCGGCTCCGTGGAGTGCTTTGCCCAGGTGAGGGTCAGGAAAGGAAAGGGGGCCACTGGGAGGTTCATCTGGTGCGCCCACTGTTAGCTCTGCCTTCTAGCTTGATGGAGAGCCTCTTCTGGTTTATACTGATTTGTATTCCACCTTTATTACGATGTATGTAAATCAAGGCAGCAAACGTATGTAATCTTCCTTCCAACTCCCTATTTTCCCCACAACGACCCTGTGAGGTGGGTTGGACTGAGAGACAGGGATTGGCCCAAAGTCACCCAGAGGGCTTTCATGCCTAAGGCGGGACTAGAACTCACCGTCTCCTGGTGATTGGCCCAAACTCACCGAGCTGGCATACATGTCTAAGGCGGGACTAGAACTCACCGTCTCCTGGTGATTGGCCCAAAGTCCCCGAGCCGGCTTTCAGGCCTAAGGCGGGACTAGAACTCACCATCTCCTGGTGATTGGCCCAAAGTCACCCAGCTGGTTCTCAGGCCTAAGGCGGGACTAGAACTCCCTGTCTCCTGGTGATTGGCCCAAAGTCACCCAGCCGGCTTTCATGCCTAAGGCGGGACTAGAACTCCCCGTCTCCTGTTGATTGGCCCAAACTCACTGAGCTGGCATACATGTCTAAGGCGGGACTAGAACTCACTGTCTCCTGGTGATTGGCCCAAAGTCCCCCAGCCGGCTTTCATGCCTAAGGCGGGACTAGAACTCCCCGTCTGCTGGTGATTGGCCCAAAGTCACCCAGCCGGCTTTCATGACTCAGGCGGGACTAGAACTCCCCGTCTGCTGGTGATTGGCCCAAAGTCACCTAGCCGGCTTCCATGGCTCAGGCGGGACTAGAACTCACCATCTCCTGGTGATTGGCCCAAAGTCACCCAGCCGGCTTTCCTGCCTAAGGCAGGACTAGAACTCCCCGTCTCCTGGTGATTGGCCCAAAGTCACCCAGTTGGCTTTCATGCCTAAGGCGGGACAAGAACTCCCCGTCTCCTGGTGATTGGCCCAAAGTCACCCAGTCGGCTTTCATGCCTAAGGCGGGACAAGAACTCCCCGTCTCCTGGTGATTGGCCCAAACTCACCGAGCTGGCATACATGTCTAAGGCGGGACTAGAACTCACCGTCTCCTGGTGATTGGCCCAAAGTCCCCCAGCCGGCTTTCAGGCCTAAGGCGGGACTAGAACTCACCATCTCCTGGTGATTGGCCCAAAGTCACCCAGCTGGTTCTCAGGCCTAAGGCGGGACTAGAACTCCCTGTCTCCTGGTGATTGGCCCAAAGTCACCCAGCCGGCTTTCATGCCTAAGGCAGGACTAGAACTCCCCGTCTCCTGGTGATTGGCCCAAACTCACTGAGTTGGCATACATGTCTAAGGCGGGACTAGAACTCACTGTCTCCTGGTGATTGGCCCAAAGTCCCCCAGCCGGCTTTCATGCCTAAGGCGGGACTAGAACTCCCCGTCTGCTGGTGATTGGCCCAAAGTCACCTAGCCGGCTTCCATGGCTCAGGCGGGACTAGAACTCACCATCTTCTGGTGATTGGCCCAAAGTCACCCAGCCGGCTTTCCTGCCTAAGGCAGGACTAGAACTCCCCGTCTCCTGGTGATTGGCCCAAAGTCACCCAGTTGGCTTTCATGCCTAAGGCGGGACAAGAACTCCCCGTCTCCTGGTGATTGGCCCAAAGTCACCCAGTCGGCTTTCATGCCTAAGGCGGGACAAGAACTCCCCGTCTCCTGGTGATTGGCCCAAAGTCACCCAGCCGGCTTTCCTGCTTAAGATGGGAGACTGTGGCGTGGTGGGGCTTTTCTCAGAGTTGAAAATTGCTTGGTTACGTCATATTCCCCCTCCCTCCCTCCATTTCTTCTTGCAGCTTTACGCCACTTTGAAAGAAGGCAACCCGCCCTGGGAGGTGACGGAGGCCGTGCTCTTCATCATGGCTTCAATAGCCAAGAGTGTTGACCAGTGAGTAGTGGGGGGGGGGAGCCATCCCAGAGTCTGGGTGTAGCACACTGCGTGTGAGTGTTTGGGCCTCCTAGTGTACAATGAATAGTGTAAATTGGACCCAGAATGTGTCTCTCACTCTCCCTGACTCTTCTTTCCACCTGACTGGAAAGGGCCTGGCTTCCTATAACAATAACAGTAGAAGAGTGAGAAGGAACCTTAGAGGTCTTCTAGTCCAGCCCCCTGCTGAAGCAGAAGATCCTGTACTATTCCGGACAATTGGTTGTCCAGTCCCTTCTTAAAAGCCTCCTTTAGTCAGGAGGAAGTTGCTAGCTTGCCCCCTTTTACATATTTGTATTTATTTACATACATTAATTTTTCTACTTATTTATTCATTTGTTCCAGCCGTTATTATTTATATAAATAGAATAGAATAGAATATACAATATATATAGAATATAAAATAGAATAGAACAGAATGGAATATAGAGTAGACTATACTATACTATACTATACTATACTATACTATACTATACTATACTATACTATACTATACTATACTAGAACAGAACAGAATAGAATAGAATAGAATAGAATAGAAAATATGGAATAGAATAGAATATACAATATATATAGAATATAAAATAGAATAGAACAGAATGGAATATAGAATAGACTACGCTAGAATAGAATAGAATATACAATATATATAAGAATATAAAATAGAATAGAACAGAATGGAATATAGAGTAGACTATACTAGAATAGAATAGAATATACAATATATATAGAATATAAAATAGAATAGAACAGAATGGAATATAGAATAGACTACACTAGAATAGAATAGCTCAAAATAACTCAAGGCAATGAACATATCCAACACTCCTTCCTCTTGTAAGTTGTTACACTTGTAACTCGAGGCACCCACAGGTCCAGACCCCATTTTACTCCATTTTACGGTGGTGGTCGTTAAACAAATCACCGTTAAACGAATCACAAAAGACTGTGGGGTTCTTTTGCCAGCAATCCCCCCCCCCAAAAAAAGACAAATCACAGTCCAAGTGACCACAGGACACCGCAAGCTGTCGCAGAAGCGAGTTGCGGAGCTCCCGAAATGTAGTCACGCGATTGAATGGTGTGTGTGTGTGTGTGTGTGTGTGTGTGTGTGTGTGTGTGTGTGTGCAGGCTCGTGACATCTTTTGATGGCCAAAAGTGCTTATAAGCTTTAAGGCAGTGTTTCTCAACCTTGATCATTTTAAGGCATGTGGACTTCAACTCCCAGAATTCCACAGCCAGCATTGCTGGCTGTGGAATTCTGGGAGTTGAAGTCCACATGCCTTAAAATGGTCAAGGTTGAGAAACACTGCCTTAAAGCATCTTTTACGAACCTTTCCTAATTTCAGACTCTTGTTAAGCGACACGTTGTAAGTCGAGGACTACCTCTAGGATGTCTCTTCCCCACGAATCTGGCTCCTAGAATCCAGATGGCTTCCTGCCGGAGGGAGGAAAAGTGTGTGTGTGTGTGTGTGTTGTGTGCATGCGCGCGCTTTATAAATCATTCAATAGCCCAGGGACCTGCTGGGGGGGCCCCGTAGTCCATGTCATGTTTTTGAGGGCTGAATTGTCCTGCTTTCCTCCCCCCCCCCCAGAGAGAATAACCCCACCCTGGTGGAAGTGCTGGACGGAGTGGTGCGCCTCCCTGAAGCCGTGCACACGGCGGTGCGCTACACAAGCATCGAACTGGTTGGGGAGATGAGCGAAGTGGTGGACAGGAACCCCCATTTCCTGGGTGAGTGGGGAGAGAGAGGCGGGGGGGCGAGGCTGTAGTTCGGTCAGCGCAGGCGGGAACCCCAAGGCAGCCCCCCACGGACCCTCCGGACGAGAGGATTGTCCAGCTCCCTTTGTAGGTTGTGGGGGCCCTGTCCCTGAGAGTTTGTCATTCAGACTGGGGCCCTGTGGGTGGGTGGGAGGGAGGGAGGGATGGAAAAATAGAAGGAAGAAAGGATGGATGGATGGATGGATAGGTGAGTGGAAGGAAGGATAGGGAGGAAGGAAGTATGAAGGATGGAAGAATAGAAGGAAGAAAGGATGGATGGAAGGAAGGAAAGATGGATGGATGAAAGAATAGAAGGAAGAAAGAATGGATGGAAGGAAGGAAGGAAAGATGGATGGATGAAAGAATAGAAGGAAGAAAGGATGGATGGAAGGAAGAAAGGAAAGATGGATGCAAGAATGGAAGGAAGAAAGGATGGAAGGAAGGAAGGAAGATGGATAGGTGAGTGGAAGGGAGGAAGGAAGTATGAAGGATGGATGGAAGAAGAGAAGGAAGAAAGGATGGATGGAAGGAAGGAAAGATGGATGGATGAAAGAATAGAAGGAAGAAAGGATGGATGGAAGGAAGAAAGGAAAGATGGATGCAAGAATGGAAGGAAGAAAGGATGGAAGGAAGGAAGGAAGATGGATAGGTGAGTGGAAGGGAGGAAGGAAGTATGAAGGATGGATGGAAGAAGAGAAGGAAGAAAGGATGGATGGAAGGAAGGAAGGAAAGATGGATGCAAGAATGGAAGGAAGGAAGATGGATAGGTGAGTGGAAGGAAGGATAGGGAGGAAGGAAGTATGAAGTATGGCTGGATGGATGGAAAAATAGAAAGGATGGATGGATGGATGGAAGAATAGAAGAAAGGATGAATGGAAGGAAGGACAGATGGATGAATGGAAGAATGGAAGGAAGGAAGGAAAGATGGATGCAAGAATGGAAGAAAGAAAAGACGGACGGATGGAAGATAGATAGGGGAGTGGAAGGAAGGGAGAAAGGAAGGAAGGAAGGGCGGCTGGAGATCATCCCAGGAAAAAGAGGCTTGTGCCAAATCCATCCAGCTCCTCCTCTCCCGCTCCCTCCTCTGCCCTCTGCCCGCAGACCCCGTCCTGGGCTACCTGATGAAGGGCTTGTGTGAGAAGGCCCTGGCCTCCGTGGCCGCCAAAGCCATCCACAACATTTGCTCCGTGTGCCGGGACCACATGGCCCAGCACTTCACGGGCCTGCTGGAAATCGCCCGCTCCCTCGACTCCTTCATGCTCTCCCCGGAAGCCGCGGTCGGACTCCTGAAAGGTATGGACGCCTCCTCCTCTTCCTCCTCCCCCTCCCTCTCCCCCTCCCTCCTTCTCCTCCTCCTCCTCCTCCCTCCTCCTCCCCCTCCCTCCTTCTCCTCCTCCTCCCCCTCCCTCCTCCTCCTCCTCTTCCCCCTCCCTCCTCCTCCTCCTCCTCCTCCTCCCTCCACCTCCTCCTCCTCCCCCCTCCTCCTCCTCCTTCTCCTCCTCCCCCTCCCCCTCCCTCCTCCCCCTCCCCCTCCCTCCTCCTCCTCCCCCTCCCTCCTCCTCCCCCTCCCTCCTTCTCCTCCTCCTCCTGGAGTCCCCCCTGGGGAGGGGGGTGGTAGGCTGGGCTCCTGCTGTGGAGGCCAAGCCCATCATCCCGATGGCCTGACTCGCTTGACGGACTCCTGTCCTCCCTCTCGCTGGGCAGGGACGGCGTTGGTGCTCGCCAGGCTGCCCCTGGAGAAGATCTCGGCGTGCCTCAGTGAACTCTGCGCCGTTCAGGTGATGGCCCTGAAAAAGGTGGGTGGTCTGGAGGTGGGCTACGAGGGGACCCTCGCAGGGTGGAAAAGCAGCCATCAGCTCAGGAGCTTAGCTGGTGGACCGTCCCCTCCCGGGCGCCTACTGGCTCCTGCGGCCTGCGGGGAGACGGCGAACATTCGGAAAAGTTTGCCGAAGGGAGTGTGGTCAAGGCGCCAGGTTAGGAACCAGGAGACGGAGAGTTCTAGTCCCGCCTTAAGGCACGGAAGCTGGCTGGGTAATTTTGGGCCAATCACCAGGAGACGGTGAGTTCTAGTCCTGCCTTAGGCACAAAAGCCAGCTGGGTGACCTCAGGCTTTCTCTGAACTCAGCCCACTTCAAAGTGTTGTAGGGAAAATAGGAGGAGGAAGGTATATTAGATGCCGCTTTATAAAAATAATAAAAGCAGGATATTAATGAGAGAGAGAGAGAGAGAGATGGTAAGATAGAGATAGATAGATAATGATATAGATAGAAAGAAAGAGATGGTAAGATAGATTGGATGGATGGATGGAGAGAGAGATGGTAAGATAGATAGAGATAGATAATAAGAAATATAGATAGAAAGAAAGATGGTAAGATACATTGGATGGATGGATGGATGGATGGATGGATGGATGGATGGATGGATGGATGGATGGAGAGAGATGGTAAGATAGATATAGATAATAAATGATATAGATAGAAAGATGGTAAGATAGATTGGATGGATGGATAGCTAGATAGAAAGAGATGGTAAGAGAGAGATAGTAAGAAATGATATAGATAGAAAGATGGTAAGATAGATTAGATGGATGGATAGATAGATAGAAAGAGATGGTAAGGTAGAGAGTAAGAAATGATATAGATAGAGATGGTAAGATAGATTGGATGGATGGATGGATAAATAGAGAGAGATGGTAAGATAGATAGATAGAGATAGATAATAATAAATGATATAGATAGAAAGAGATGGTAAGATTAGATGGATGGATAGATAGAGAGAAAGAGATGGTAAGATAGAGAGAGAGATAGTAAGAAATGATATAGATAGAAAGATGGTAAGATAGATTGGATGGATGGATGGATGGATAAATAGAGAGAGATGGTAAGATAGATAGATAGAGATAGATAATAATAAATGATATAGATAGAAAGAGATGGTAAGATTAGATGGATGGATAGATAGAGAGAAAGAGATGGTAAGATAGAGAGAGAAAGATAGTAAGAAATGATATAGATAGAAAGAAAGAGATGGTAAGATAGATTGGATGGATGGATGGATGGGTAGATAGATAGATAGATAGATAGATAGATAGATAGATAGATAGATAGATAGATAGATAGATAGATAGATATCGTTAGACAGACAGACAGACAAGGCAGGGGACACCCCACTTCTCCAACCTCAGTCCCTTGTGGGACATGGGGAGCTGGGGATTATAGGTGTTGTAGTCCACATCCGAGGCCCCTCTTTGGACGGATGTCTGAGATGAAACAGGAGGCCGGCATGGCTGAGGAACCAACACCTCCCAAGGCTGAGCTAACTTGGGTGCCGGATGGGTGGCTAGTAAAATTTCTTAAATAAATAAACTTCCCCACCTGGGACGGTCCCGCCTGTTCTCTCTCTCCCCTTCAGTTGCTGTCTCAGGAGCCGAGCAACGGGCTCTCCTCGGACCCCACGGTGCCCCTCGACCGCCTCGCTGTTATATTTAGGTAAGCACCGGGGAGGGGGGGCTCGGGGGGGCTCCCCGAACGGCAGTGCTATGGCTTCTTGGCTGCTACTCCACCCCCCCCCCCCGGTCCCCCACTTTAGGGTGCTGTTTCTGGCAACGCTTGGCTCTTAGGAAACCAATTGTAGAAATGATGCAGGATCTCTAAAGAGCTTGCCTTGACTCAACCAGAGTTGAGTGCCGGATTCAAGAAACGGCTGATTCCGACAAACGAGCCAACAGTGAACGAGAGCCTAACCCAGTGGTTCTCCACCTGTGGGTGGGGACCCCATTTGGGGTCGAACAACCATTTCACGGGGGTCGCCAAACAACGCAGTCCGCCATTTCCCCCCCCTTTTCCTTAGCTGTGCTCCTCCCTTTTATTCTATTGGCTTTTGAAAGCCAATAGAAGAGACTCTCTTGAATAGAGTCTAATTCTATTGGCTTTCAAAAGCCAATAGGAATTGTCCGGGCTGTCTCTGCCCTGCTGAGCCCGCCAAAAATCCCATTCTGCAAACAGTGCTGCACCAGTTGAGTAGTCCTCGGCTTACGACCGGTTGAGTAGTCCTTGACTTACGACCGGTTGGGGGTCACGGCATTAAAAAGGTTGAGAACCACTGGCCTAACCAAAGAACCACCAAGAACATTCCCATCAACAGTGACAGGGCAAGCCACTTGTATATAAACGGGGAGCAAATCCGCCCTAGCACTGATGATGTTACCTAGTTGGGTCTGAAAAAAAAATCAGCCAAACTCAGAGAGCACCAAGGACCCCCCCCCCCGAGTCATCATCGTCCTCCTCCTCCTCCCCCCCTCCTCCCCCTCCTCCTCCTCCTCCTCCACTTCTCCACATACCCCCCTCCCTCCTAGCACTGATGATGTTACCTAGTTGAGTCTGAAAAAAAAAATCAGCCAAACTCAGAGAGCACCAAGGACCCCCCCCAGTCATCATCATCCTCCTCCCCCTCCTCCCCCTCCTCCTCCTCCTCCCCCCTCCTCCCCCTCCTCCTCCTCCTCCCCCTCCTCCTCCCCCTCCTCCACTTCTCCACATACCCCCCTCCCTCCTAGCACAGATGATGTTACCCAGTCAGGTAATGAAATGTCTGCAAGAAAACCACCCAGCTCAGAGAGCACCAAGGACCCCCTAGAGTCATCATCGTCCCCCCCTCCTCCTCCTCCTCCTCTTCTCCACATACCCCCCTCCCTCCTAGCACTGATGATGTTACCCAGTTGGGTCATGAAATGTCTGCAAGAAAACCACCCAGCTCAGAGAGCGCCAAGGACCCCACAGTCCTCCTCCTCCGCATACCCCACTCCCTCCTAGCACTGATGATGTTCCCCAGTTGGGTCATGCAACGTCTGCAGGAAAACCACCCAGCTCCAGATGCCCAGCGTCGTCCTCCCCGCCCCCTTCCCTGCCTGCCCGAAACCAGCTTTCCTTCTAGAGAGTTCCCTTTTCTTTTGATTTCTCCTTCCACTGCAGGCACACCAACCCCATTGTAGAAAACGGGCAGACGCATCCGTGCCAAAAGGTCATCCAAGAGGTAAACGGGCAGGGCCTGTTTGTGTCTCCCACCCACGGCTGAAAATCTGGAGAGGGGCCAGAATTGCCCACCCGGGCTTGGAGACCGACACTAAAGGGCTCCAGGTTGGGGGAAACGGCCACAGGCCACGTTGGAGCAAACCTGGGCATTTTATGGCCCCCGGGCCACAGCCGGCCCTTTGCTCATCCCTGTCTGGCCCTGGTGGGTTGCTTTTATTTTGAAAGTGACGGCTATTTTTGTCCAATTGACTTGTGTTTGTGTGTGTGTGTGTGTGTGTGTGTGTGTGTGTGTGTGTGTGTGTACCTACACACCTTCACAGCCCTATTAGTTTGGCACTCCACAGCAGTCCCAATTTCTTACACGGCTCCTTGGGAAATTAAGTGCCCACCCCTGTCTCGGAGGGTCTGTTTTTGCCCTTGGGGCTGTCGTCCACTGCAGGGGTCTCCAACCTTGGCAACTTAATAATAATGATGATGATGATGTTGGGAGGGATCTTGGAGGTCATCTAGTCTACCCCCTGCTCATCAGGAGACCTATACCATTTCAGACAGATGGACTTCATGGACTTCAACTCCCAGAATCCCTCAGCCAGCCATACTGGGAGTTGAAGTCCCCCACCCATCTTAAAGCATGTTGGCTGGGGAATTCTGGGAATTGGTTCACCCATTTTAAGGCATGCTGGCTGGGGAATTCTGGGAGCTGAAGTCCACCATCTTAAAGTATGGCTGGGGAATTCTGGGAATTGAAGTCCATCCGTCTTAAAGTATGATGGCTGGAGAATTCTGAGAGCTGAAGTCTACCATCTTAAAGCAGGCCGGCTGGGGAATTCTGGGAGCTGAAGTCCACCATCTTAAAGTATGATGGCTGGGGAATTCTGGGAGCTGAAGTCCACCATCTTAAAGCAGGCCGGCTGGGGAATTTTGGGAGCTGAAGTCCCCCCATCTTAAAGCAGGCTGGCTGGGGAATTCTGGGAGCTGAAGCCCACCATTTTAAAGTATGATGGCTGGGGAATTCTGGGAGTTGAAGTCCACCCATCTTAAAGCAGGCCAGCTGGGGGATTCTGGGAGCGGAAGTCCAGAAGTCTTCAAGGTTGGAGACCCCTGGTCTCTTGCCCTTGCTCCTGTCGTCCTTTTTGACGTTCCTCTCGGGTCTCCCCCCAGATTTGGCCGGTGCTCTCGGAGACGTTGAACAAGCACCGGGCGGACAACCGCATCGTGGAACGCTGCTGCCGATGCCTGCGTTTCGCCGTCCGTTGCGTCGGCAAGGGCTCGGCAGCCCTCCTGCAGCCACTGGTCACTCAGGTGAGCTTGTTCACCCCTCTGCCCACCGGCGTTCATTCCTGCAACGGAGGACTCGGATAGTTATTTTTAAAAAAATAATAATACAACAGTTCATTTAGTGACCATTCAAAATTGCAGCGGCCCTGGGGAATTTTTTTTTTAACGACGACCGTTTTTTTTTCACACCTACGACCGTTGCTGCCTCCCCAGGGTGACGTGATCAAAATTCGGACGTTTGGCAACTGACTCGTATTTATGACGGTCGCAGCGTCCCCGGCGGTGTGTGTGTCACGTGACCCCCATTTTGCGACCTTCTCAGTGGGGGAATCCAGATTCACTTAACAACCGTGTGACTCGCTTAACAACCGCAGATAGGGCTGGCTCTGTGCGTTCCTCCGTTGAGCCCCAGCTCTTTTCCTTGGCAGATGGTGAGCGTGTACCAGGAGCATCAGCACTCCTGCTTCCTTTACCTGGGCAGCATCCTGGTGGACGAGTACGGCATGGAGGAAGGGTGCAGGCAGGGGCTGCTCGACATGCTGCAGGTAGGTAGGTAGGTAGGTGCTGGAGACCGGGGGGAGGAGGAGGCGAAGACCCCCTTCCTGGGCCGAGGGTCCTGTACCCCCCTGATCCAGCCACCGTTTTAGGGTGCCCTGTGGCTCCACTCCTAGAGCAGGCAGGGCCCAAAACGAGCGGTTTAGTCTGCTGAATTGCCTGCTTCAATCAAGTTTGTTGTTCCCCTTTGAGAACTTGCAAACTTTGAGCGCCAGTTGGTTAAGGCACCAGGCTGGAAAGCAGGAGACCGTGAATTCTAGCTCTGCCTCAGGCACAAAAGCTGGCCGGGTGACTTTGGACCAATCCCCAGGAGACGGGGAGTTCTAGTTCTATCTCATGCGTGAAAGCCGTCTCTGGGCGACTTCGGTTCAATTGTCAGGAGGCGGTGAGTTCTAGTTCCGTTTTAAGCTTGAAAGCTGACTGGGTGACTTTGGGCCAATTGCCAGGAGACGGTGAGTTCTAGTCCCACCTTAGGCATGAAAGCCTGCTGGGTGACTTTGGGCCAATGACTAGGAGACACAGTGAGTTCTAGTTCCGCTTTAAGCTTGAAAGCTGGCTGGGTGACTTTGGGCCAATCACAGGAGACGGTAGTTCTAGTCCCACATTAGGTATGAAAACTGGCTGTTGACTTTGGGCCAATGACTAGGAGGTAGTGAGTTCTAGTTCCTCTTTAAGCTTGAAAATCGGTGATGTGGCTTTGGGCTAATCACCAGGAGATGGTGAGTTCTAGTCCCATCTTAGGCATGAAAACCGTGAGTTCTAGTTCCGCTTTAAGCTTGAAAGCTGACTGGGTGACTATGGGCCAATCGCCAGGAGATGTTGAGTACTAGTCCCACCTTAGGTATGAAAACTGGCTGTTGACTTTGGGCCAATGACTAGGAGGTAGTGAGTTCTAGTTCCTCTTTAAGCTTGAAAGTCGGCTGTGTGACTTTGGGCCAATCACCAGGAGATGGTGAGTTCTAGTTCTGCTTTAAGCCTGAGTCAGCTGGGTAAGTTTCAGCCAATCACCAGGAGACGATGAATTGTAGTCCCTCCCTAGGCGTGAAAGCCAGCTGGATGACCTTGGGCCAGTCCCTCTGTCAGCCCAACCCACCTCACAAGGTTGTTGTGGTGAGGAAAATAGGAGGAGGAAGGTAGGTGGGGTATGTTTGCCGCCTCGGGTTATTTGTAACCATAATAAAGGCAGGATACAAATAAAAATGAATAAATGGCCGTCCCCCCTTTCAGCCTAGCCTGCTGTAGGGTTGGGAGGGGCCAGGGCATCTCATGTTCCCAGTCCTGAACGAGGCTTTGCCTTGGGGGAGGGACCTAGAGAGGGATGGGAGGAGAAGATGGCTTTCTTGGGGCTTTTCCTGTGGGAAGAGACACGCTCCAGCTGTCCTGCTGAGCCGTCTCCTTGTCGCTTCGTCCCAGGCGCTGTGTGTCCCCACTTTCCGGCTGCTTGAGCAACCCAACGGCCTCCAGAACCACCCGGACACTGTGGATGACCTCTTCCGGCTGGCCACCAGGTACTCCCACCTCGGCCTGTAGTGGCCCATGCCTGCCTGTTCTAAATGGACCCCCTCCTGGGTGGCTTGGATTTTAGGCTGTCGGGTGGCGCAAACCTCTTTGAATCGGAGACTGGTGGAGGCAGATGGAAGAGGCCTGGGGGAGTCTCTTGTGCAGCGTATGAAATAGAGGGATAGAAAAAGAGGAATAGACAGAGGGATAGAGCAACAGAGAGAGACAGAGGTGGGTGGAGGGATAGATATGAAGATAGATGATAAATGATAGATGGGTGATAGACGAATGGTAGATGGATATATAGAAGAGATGGAGGGAAGGATGGGTGGGTGAGTGGATGGACGAGCAGAGAGGTAGGTAGCTAGATAGAGAAAAATACATAGAGGGATAGATAGGGATAGCGGGATAGAAAGATAGATGAGAGATGGAATAGATAGATAGATAGATAGATAGATAGATAGATAGATAGATAGATAGATAGATAGATAGATAGATAGATAGATAGGATGGATGGATGGATGGATGGATGGATGGATGGATGGATGGATGGATGGGATAGGTAGGTAGGTAGGTAGGAGATGGGAGAGATAGATAGATAGATAGATAGATAGATAGATAGATAGATAGATAGATAGATAGATAGATAGATAGATAGATAGATAGATAGATAGATAGATAGATAGATAGATAGATTGGATGGATGGATGGATGGATGGATGGATGGATGGGATAGGTAGGTAGGTAGGTAGGAGATGGGAGAGATAGATAGATAGATAGATAGATAGATAGATAGATAGATAGATAGATAGATAGATAGATAGATAGATAGATTGGATGGATGGATGGATGGATGGATGGATGGATGGATGGATGGATGGATGGATGGATGGGATAGGTAGGTAGGTAGGTAGGAGATGGGAAAGATAGATAGATGATAGATAGATAGATAGATAGATAGATAGATAGATAGATAGATAGATAGATAGATAGATAGATAGATAGATGATTGGATGGATGGATGGATGGATGGATGGATGGATGGATGGATGGATGGATGGATGGATGGATGATATAGGTAGGTAGGTAGGTAGGAGATGGGAAAGATAGATAGATGATAGATAGATAGATAGATAGATAGATAGATAGATAGATAGATAGATAGATAGGAAAGATGGAATAGATAGATAGGAGAGAGATGGAATAGATAGATAATAGATAAAAGATAGATAGAGGATAGATAGATCTATCTATCTTCTATTATCTACCTACCTATGATAGGTGGGTAAGTAGGTAGGTAGATA
The DNA here is from genome assembly GCF_016545835.1 of Crotalus tigris. Classification (NCBI taxonomy): domain Eukaryota; kingdom Metazoa; phylum Chordata; class Lepidosauria; order Squamata; family Viperidae; genus Crotalus; species Crotalus tigris. Next base: position 259,825 of record NW_024096754.1, on the reverse strand, counting down.
GAGGGAGGGAGGGAGGGAGGGAGGGAGGGGACAGACGAACAAACGGATAGATGGACAAATGGATGGAGGGACATCCAGAGAGATGGAGAGAGAGAGACAGAAAAACAGGTAGGTAGGCAGACAGAGGGAGGAAGGGCGGGACAGACAGATGGACAGACAGGCAGATAGGTGGAGAAGGGCTTCAGCTGGGAGCAGAAAGAATTCCTCTGAGACGCCTTATTGCCCCCTTAATTTGCAATGCCCCCAACCCTCATGGGGGGGCTGCAAGAAACGTCTAACTCCCTCTCTCCCCCCCCATCACAGGTTCATCCAACGCAGCCCACTCACCCTTCTGCGCAGCCAGGTGATCCTCCCCATCCTGCAGTGGGCCATCGCCGCCACCACCCTGGATCACCGGGACGCCAACTGCAGCGTCATGAAGTTCTTGCGCGACCTCATCCACACCGGAGTGTCCAACGATGTGAGTCAGGGGCGCCCGGTAGGTGACAGGGAGGGAAGCCGGCACAGCGGCAGCCGTCCTCGGGTTTTGGAAACGGGCCTGCTTATCCAACTTGCAGGGGTCCTTAGGTAGATCCGTCGCTTTGATTATCTTTTCCAGAATCTTCCCAGGTATTGAGGTCAGGCTGATAGGTCTGTAGTTTCCTGGATCCATTTTTTTCCCCCCTTGTTTTGAAGATGGGGACTACATCGGTTCTTTTTCAGTCCTTTGGTAGTTCCCCGCTGCTCCAGGATCTTTGAAAGGTCCAATTCAGTGGTTCTGAGATCACGTCTGCCAGTTCTTTCAGAACCTTGGGGTGCAACCCATCTGATCCCGGTGATTTATATTCATCAAGATCAGACAGGTGTTCTCTAACCCTCTTCTTGCTTGTTTTAATTTTTATTTCTAATCTGTCTTTTGCGGTTACGTTTTTGGTAGGTTGGGCTATAGTTTCTTTTTTTTGCGTGAAGACCGATGCAAAGAATGAGTTAAGCAGTTCTGCTTTCTCTCTGCTGCCTGTTACTTCCTTGACGTCTTCTCTCTTTAGTGCACCGACAGTTTCCTTGACTTTTTTCTTATTATTTATATGTTGAAAGAAACTTGTTTTTAAATTATCTTTGACTTTGCACCAAGTCTTCGTTCATTCTGAGCCTTTGCTTTCCCGACTTCATCTTTGCAGATTCGGGCTATTTGCTGATGTTCTGCCTTAGTTATGTGTCCCTCTTTCCTTTTTTTTTTTTTTTGTCCTGGTGATTTGAAGTCGTCTAAAGGTGGACAGGTGTTCTCTTACCATTCTCCCGTCTATTTTAACTTGTATAGGTAGTCCTCAACTTACGACCACAGTTGAGTCCAAAATTTATGTTGCTAAGTGAGACATTTGTTAAGTGAGTCTTGCCCCGTTTTAGAATGTTTCTTGCCACATTTGTGAATGTGAATCACTGCAGCAGTTCAATTAGTAACATGGTTGTTAAGCGAATCCGGTTCCCCATTGCTTGTCAGAATGTTGCAAAACAGAATCATGTGACCCAGGGACGCAGCAACAGTCATAAAGGTGAGTCAGTTGTCAAGCATCTGAATTTTGATCGTGTGACTGTATGGGGAATGCTTCAAGGGTCATAAGTGTGAAATATGGTCATAAGTCACTTTTTTCAGTGCTGCTGTAACTTCGAACGGTCACTAAGCGAACTGTTGTAAGTTGAGGACTATTTGTACTCTTCCTAAACTGTTTTTTTTTACGGTACTGTTTTTGGTCGGTTGGATAGTTTTTTCCCTTTTGTGTAAAGACAGATGCAAAAAACGAGTGAAGCATTTCTGTTTTCTCCCTGTTGCTCGTCACCTTCTTGCCGTTTTCTCCCATTCGTGGACCAGTCGTTCCCTTGACTTTTTTCTTTTTCTTTTTACGTGTCGAAAGAAGCTTTTTTTTTTTTTTTTTGGACTATTGTTGCAAGTCTTAGTTCATTTTTGAGCCTTAGCTTTCCTGACTTCATCTTTGCAGATTCGGGCTATTTGCTGGTATTCTGCCTTAGTTATGTGCCCCTCTTTAGACAAGGCTTTAGACAAGGACCAGACTCTTAAATCTGCTGCCCGGGGAGAAGGCAGGGGGTTGGCCAATGCCTAAGGTCACTCCATTGCGTGTCATTTGCAGCACGAGGAGGACTTTGAGGCCCGCAAAGAGCTCATCGGGCAGGTGATGACCCAGCTGGGCCAGCAGTTGGTGAGCCAGCTGTTGCAGACCAGCTGTTTCTGCCTGCCGCCTTACACCCTACCAGACGTGGCCGAGGTGCTGTGGGAGATCATGCAGGTCGACAGGCCGGTAAGGGGCGTAGGAGGCTGTGCGGGCCCTCCAGGTGGATTGCCCCTCCCTGATGGAGGAAGAGCTGTCCATGGGTAGGGGAGAAGAGACCCCCCCCCCAGAGTAGACCAGCCCTCTAGGTAGATGGGTGGGTTGGTGGATAATAGGTAGATAGATGGGTGGGTGAATGGATGGATGGATAGATAGATGATAGGTAGGTAGGTAGATAGATGATAGGTAGTTAGATAAGTAAATAGATGGTAGATGAATGGATGGATGGATGGATGGATAGATATGGATGGATGGATGGATATAGATAGATAGATAGAGAGAGAGATAGAGAGATAGATAGATGATAGGTAGATAGATAAATAAATAGATGGTAGATGAATGGATGGATGGATGGATGGATAGATATGGATGGATGCATATAGATAGATAGATAGAGAGATGGTAGGTAGATAGATGATAGGTAGATAGATAAGTAAATAGATGGTAGATAGAGAGAGAGAGAGATGATAGGTAGATAAGTAAATAGATGGTAGATGGGTGGATAGAGATAGATAGATAGATAGATAGATAGATAGATAGATAGATAGATAGATAGATAGATAGATGATAGGTAGGTAGATAGATAAGTAAATAGATGGTAGATGGATGGATGGATAGATAGACAGATAGAGGGATAGATAGAGGGATAGGTAGAGATATGTAGATGGAGGGATGGATACAAATATAGATAGATAATAGATGGATGGATGGATGGATGGATGGATGGATGGATGGATGGATGATAGGAATGGGGAGGGAGGGATGGACAGAGGAACAGATGAATGGTAGATGGAGGGATAGACAGATGAACAGGTGGGTGGAGGGAGGGAGGGAGGGAGGGAGGGAGAGACAGATGGGCAGATAGATGGGGAAGGGCTTCAAGATGGGCCCAGAGGAGGCAGAAAGAATTGCACCGAGCCTTCTAACTGCCCCCTTCATTTGCAACACCCCAATGCCCTTTTTGGCAGAGGGACCTGGGCGTGGGGGGGGGCGGGCGGCAGGGAGACTGGGTCACTCAGAGGGTCTTACTATCTCTCTACTTCCCTCCCCTTCCCCCCAATCCTGGCAATAGACGTTCTGCCGCTGGCTGGAGAACTCCCTGAAAGGGTTGCCGAAGGAGACCACGGGGGGAGCCGTTCAGGTGACCCACAAGCAGCTGACGGACTTCCACAAGCAAGTCACCAGGTGAGTGGGGAGAGGGGTGGGGGGGGGCAGCCTACCAGTAGCCTTGGGATCCCGGTCTGGGGCCGGGCTGCGGGAAGCCCCTTGAGCAGGGGTCTTCCAACTTGGCGCTTTGAGGATTGGTGGACTTCAACTCCCAGAATTCCTCAGCCAGCATGGGCCATATAAGCCAGGGGTCTTCCAACTTGGCGCTTTGAGGATTGGTGGACTTCAACTCCCAGAATTCCTCAGCTAGCATGGCCCATATAAGCCAGGGGCCTTCCAACTTGGCCCTTTTAGGACTTGTGGACTTCATCTCCCAGAATTCCTCAGCCAGCATGGCCCATATAAGCCAGGGGCCCTCCAGCTTGGCCCTTTTAGGACTTGTGGACTTCAACTCCCAGAATTCCTCAGCTAGCATGGACCATATAAGCCAGGGGTCTTCCAACTTGCCAAGTTGGAAGACCCCTGCCCTTGAGTCTCCTCTGGGACCGACTCCAACATTGTGGCATGTTCTCCCCCCCCCCTCCGTTTGAAAATTATCCCGTGAACGTAAAATAGAACTTTAGAACGTGAAAACAAAAAAACCAAAAAGTCCCGTTGCTGCCATACAGGCCGTCCTCGATTTGCGACACAAGTCGGGTCAACCTTTCCATCGCTAAGCGGTTCTGAAGCGAGTCGTCTTTTATTGCATGACTTTTTGTCACGGTCCTTAAGCGAATCCGGCCTTCCCCCGTTGGCTTTGCTGGTCGGGCGCCGGCTGGGACGGTGACCGATGGAGACCCTGGGATGGTGCAGTCGTGTTTTTCCCCTTCTCACAATAAATTCGCCCTCCTTCTCTCCTGCAGCGCTGAGGAGTGCAAGCAAGTTTGCTGGGCTTTGAGGGACTTTACCAGACTCTTCCGATAGCTGAGGCCTCTCTCGCTCTGCCTGTCCCAGGTGAGTAGCTGCGGTGTACCCCCTTCTCTGCTTTTAAAACAAGGGTGCAGGCCACAGGCCTCTGCTGCTCAGAGAAGGTGGCCTTTCCTTAAATCAGGGTTTCCCAAACGTGGGACGAGTGGACTTCCACTTCCAGAATTCCCCAGCCAGTGTGCTTGAAGAGGGGTGGACTTCAACTCCCAGAATCCTCCAGCCAGCTTGCTTTAAGATGGGTGGACCCCAAGTCCCAGAATTCCCTAGCTGGCATGCTTGAAGAGGGGTGGACTTCAACTCCCAGAATTCCCTAGCCGGTATGCTTTAAGATGGGTGGACCCCAAGTCCCAGAATTCTCCAGCCAGCTTGTTTTAAGAGGGGGTGGACTTCAACTCCCAGAATTCTCCATCCAGCTTGCTTTAAGATGGGTGGACCCCCAACTCCCAGAATTCCCTAGCCGGCATGCTTGAAGAGGAGTGGACTTCAACTCCCAGAATTCCCCAGCCAGTATGGTTTAAGAGGGGTGGACTTCAACTCCCAGAATTCCTCAGCCTGCGTGTTGGATGGTCTTCAACTCCCAGAATTCCTTAGCCAGCCTGGCTGGATGGCCCCTTTATCACTTGTGGACTTCAACTCCCAGAATTCCCTAGCCAGCGTGGTTTAAGAGGAGTGGACTTCAACTCCCAGAATTCTCCATCCAGCTTGCTTTAAGATGGGTGGACCCCAAGTCCCAGAATTCCCTAGCCGGCATCCTTTAAGATGGGTGGACTTCAAGTCCCAGAATTCCTCAGCCAGCATGTTTGATGGTCTTCAATTCCCAGAATTCTTTAGCCAGCATGGCTGGCTCGGGAATTCTGGGAGTTGAAATCCACGAGTTATAAAAGAGCCGAGGTTGCCTGGTCCAGAAGGGAGTGGAGTTGGTGAGTCCTCCTCCTCCTCTTCCTCCTCTTCCTCCTCCTCCTCCTCCTTCCACAAACCCTACTCCCTAACTCCCTCTCCCATCTAGCCCTGATGCTGTTCCCTAGTTGGGTCATGAAACGTCTGCAAGGAAACCACCCAGCTCAGAGAGCAACAAGGACCTAACAACTCCTGGCTGCCTTGCAACTCCCTTTGGGGCACCATTCCCAGAAATCCCAGAATCCCTTTCGGGTTCTTCCCGTGAAACGTTGGCCTCCTCCTTCCTTCCGCAGGAATGTCTTATTTTCAGAAGAGGAAATAAAACAGCCAAGACGGTGAAATCACAACCAGCAAACTTCACTGCAGCCGAAGGCTCCGAATCGCTCCGGTGTGTCCCGCCAATCCAGAAGAGACGCTTTGCTGCAAGAATCAGTCGGTGAAGTTCCTGCTTGTGAGTCAGAAAAGAGAAAGGCAGAAAGAAAAGAAAAAAACAAAACAAAACGGGGGGGAAAAAAATAATAATTAAAAAAAAAAAAAGAGGAAACCCAAGCGCCGTTTAACCTGCAACTCTTGAGGGCTGCCGTTGAGGGGGGAGTGGGGGAAGAAACAGCTTTCCGAATGGACTGGCTTTGGAGGAAAGAAAAGAAAAAACCAAGAGAGAGAGAGAGAGAAAACGAGAAGAAAATGAGAAGAAAAAAAAAGGAAAATAATAACAATAAAAAAAAAGTTTTTTAAAAAAAGTCCACCCAAACACGAAACCATCCACAGCTAATTTGCTTGGCCTAACAAGAAGTGTCAAGGGGGGGGGGAGAAACACCAAAACCCCCAGTAATAATAAAAAAAAAGGAGGAGGGAGAGTGGGGGAGCAACGAAAAATTTAATTTCTGTGAAATGAAAAAGAATCCGTAGAGAGGGGGGTGGGGTTTAAAACGCGACCCACACCGGGAGTTGGCCTACCCTGCAGGGTCGGTAGCAAGAAACACTTCTTTGGTTTGTTTGGGGCCAGTTCATTTCCCAGGGCTGGAAGGAGACCCCCCCCTCACCTGCCCCCAAAAAGGAAAGATTGCTAGAAGCCGGAAGCTGAAGACCCTCTCCCCATTTTGGTTGGGTGGGTAGGACGAGGCTGCGGTTCTCCTCCTTTCCACCCAGAAGGAAAGACGGGAAGATCCGGCTGTCTTTCCGTGCCCATCAACGTGCTGGCTTCTTTCGAGAAAACTCTTATAATATATATTTTATATATATATATATACATACATACATACACACATCTATATTTCTTTTCTTTCAGCCGATTTTTGGTTTTGGGTGTTTCTTTTTTTTTTGTTGTTTTGTTTTGTTTTTTGTTTGTTTGTTTTTTTCCTGAGAATCTGGTTTTAATCGGTTTGGGGATGACTTTTTTTTTTTTTTTTTAAACAGCAGGAGGGGGAAAGGGCTTCCGGAGAGATTTGTGGCGAGGGGGGCAGGCAGATTATTTTGTGAAAAAGATCCGGCGCCGGGATTCGAACGCGAAGGCAGGAAGAGGGTTGGGTGGGGGGTCCCGTTCTGTCTGGTGGGGGGAGGAGGAGAGCAGCCTTCTCGAGAACCAGGGGCGAAAAGAGCCCCCCCCCAAACAAAAAAAAAAGAAATAAAAAACGGACAAAACAGTTGAACGCTAGTCGTCTCCGGCACCTTTTTGTCGCGCGCTCGCCCAGGATCGGGCGGGTTCCCCCCCCCCCCGTGTGAAAAGGTAAGAGGGTTCCACTTTCTCTTGCGGTTCTTTTGCGCGATCGGCTGCCGGTTTTATCGTTGTGGCTTCGGGTTGCGGTCTTTGTCTTTCTCTCGGCTGCGTCAAGTGACGGCTCCCGATGGAGAGGTTGGAAAAGCCATTGTAGCTGAGTCGGTTTCCGGCTCAGCCCTGGATGGAAGCATTTCGTGACCCAACTAGGTAACATCATCAGGGCTAGAAGGGAGAGGGGTTTGCATGGTGGAGGCTTCCCCTGCTCCAAGAGTAAAGAACAGTGTAATCAAGGAAGCAGCAAAAAGACTCCCGTGTACACGGAGAGGGCCAGCCACTTGCAGAGAAAGACAGAGCAGATCCCACTCTAGGCGTGGATGGTGTTACCTAGTTGGGTCATGAAACATCTGCAAGAAAACCACCCAGCTCAGAGAGCACCAAGGAGTCCACATTTTAACCCAAATCCACAAATATACTCCATCAACCAAGTCAATTTAACCAGAAAGCATTAGTGCAGCGGTTCTCAACCTGTGGATTGGGACCCCATTTGGGGTCGAACGACCATTTCACGGGGGTCGCCAAACAACGCAGTCCGCCATTTTTTTCCCCCTTTTCCTTAGCTGTGCTACTCCCTTTTATTCTATTGGCTTTTGAAAGCCAATAGAATAGACTCTCTTGAATAGAGTCTCAATTCTATTGGCTTTCAAAAGCCAATAGGAATTGTCCAGGCTGTCTCTGCCCTGCTGAGCCCGCCAAAAGTCCCATCTGCAAACGGTGCTGCAAGTTGTCTGCAGCGAAGGCGAGCTGTCTGGAAGCTTCCACCCCTCCCTGCTGAGCAACTACTAACAATGTAAGGAAAAGAGGGCCAGGGGTGGGAGGTGGGAGGCCGGCGGGCGCAGGGAGGGTTGCTGGCGCGCATGGGGCCCCGCGGGTGCCTTAGCTCCCTTGGGCTGGGCCAGCTGGTGGCCCAGCCGGTGGTCGGCCTGCACTGTCTCTGCCGCTTGCCAGCTACGCCTCGGCCGGCGCAGGGGGCGGCACCACGCATGCGTGGCGCTCCCGGGCAGGGAAAGTCCTCGACTTAATGACCGGTTGGGTAGTCCTCGACTTACGACCGGTTGGGGGGGGTCGCAGCATTAAAAAGGTTGAGAACCACTGCATTAGTGGGATCAGAAACACCATTCCTTGGGAAATAAAGACGAGAATTTAGCCACCTCTGAAAGGCTTTCCAAACAGGACCCTCCATTCCTTTAATTTGGAAAATTCTTCTATCGGCTTACTCATCCGATAGAAACTGCAGGTGGGGCTCTGCAGGTCTGGAAAAACGCCACTGGCGCAAAGATTCAGTCACCAACGGGGCTGCTCCGTTTCCATCTGCCCTGACCCACAAAAAAAAAAAGAAAAAAAAAGTCCTTGGGATGCTTCAGGGAAGTGAAGACATCTTGACAGCAGTGTGAAGACGAAATAGTTCAACCTTGAGCAACTTGGCTGTTACCTCAAGCTGGAAACTAGAATGGCAGAGTCGGAAGGGACCTTGGAGATCTTCTAGTCCAACCCCCTGCTAAAGCAGGAGACCCTGGACCCAAACTTGCAACTGTATATAGACTTGTGGACTTCAACTTACGACTCTTGTTCACAGTTACAATCTTGGCAGCCTCCCTGTGGTCACGTGATCAAAATTCGCCCGCTTGGCCATTGGTTCATAGGTATGACGGTCGCAGCTTCCCGGGATCACGTGATTCTTTTTGGCGACCTGATAAGCAGTGAGGGAAGCCCGATTCACTTAACAGCCTAACAGTTGCACTGATTCACTTAACAACCGCGGGGAGAAAACTCACTGAATCTCACTTAGTGACAGAACGTTTGGGCTGAATTGTGGCTGTAAGCCGAGAACGGTCTGCAATTCACAAACTCTCCTGGTTTTCCAACGGAATCAGCCAGCCAAACTCTTGTCTCGGGATCCTTCTGAGATCACGGGCACTGTTTTGCACCCAGCGCCAAACCCTGGATCCCACCGATGAAAGAATCGGCCTTTGACACACTGGTTGGATAAAGCTTTTTATTCAAATATTCCGCTTAAAACGATTCGCCCAACAATTCCTTGGGGACTTGGGAATCTTCGGTCTATTCCCATTTCCTTCCTTCCAAACCAAAGGACGATTTGGGGGTACAGAGAAAAGGGGTGGGATGGGCTCAAATGAAACCACTTTTACTCCATTTGGGGGTGGGGGATTTTCAAGTTTTGGGAAGCTCCCGCTTTAGGGAAGAGGCTACAGGGAATTGCCCTGCCGGAATGAAAAGAATAAAAAAACTCAAAAATTCCTCCTGTCGGAAAAAGGGGCTGCCAAATTGACTTGCTCCTCTTAACAATCTCCGGGTAGTCCTCGGACTTACAGCAGTTTGTTTAGTGACCATTCAAAGTTACATCAACATGGAGAAGAGCGACGACAACTGTTTTTTTGCACCTGTGACCAGTAGCGGCACCCCCGGGGGTCACGTGATCAAAATTCGGAGGCTCGGCAACTGGCGTGTACTTCTGTCGGTTGCCGCGCCCCAGAGGGTCACGTGATCCTCTTTTGCAACTTTCTGACAAGCCAAGTCAAATGGGGAGGAAGCCGGATTCACTTTATAACAGGGTTACTAAGTTAACAGCTGCAGTGATTCGCTTAACAACCGGGGCAAAAAATGGTTGCAAAATGAGGCAAACCTCACTTGGTTTGTCTCGCTTAGCAACAAATGTTGGGCTCAGTTATATCCTAACCATCATACCAACTAGACCAGGGATAGACAACCTTGGTTCTTTTATTATTCGTGGACTTCAACTCCCAGAATTCCTGAGCCAGCGTGGGGGAACTATGGCCCCCTCATGACTCTGGACTTCAACTCCCAGAATTCCTGAGCCACCATGAGGGAACTATGGCCCCATCATGACTTGCGGACTTCAACTCCCAGAATTCCTGAGCCAGCATGGGGGACCTATGACCCCCTCATGACTTGTGGACTTCAACTCCCAGAATTCCTGAGCCAGCATGGGAGAACTATGGCCCCCTCATGACTGGTGGACTTCAACTCCCAGAATTCCTGAGCCAGCATGAGGGAACTATGCCCCCTTCATGACTCACGGACTTCAACTCCCAGAATTCCTCAGCCAGCATGAGGGAACTATGGCCCCCTCATGACTCGTGGACTTCAACTCCCAGAATTCCTCAGCCAGCATGGCTCAGCTTGGAAACCTCTCCCTTTCCCCTCAGCACGGCTGGCTCAGGAATTCTGGGAGTTGAAGTCCACCAGTCATAAAAGAGCCAAGGTTGCCTACCCCTGAACTAGATGGTTGCTCTTAAACCGGAACCTCTAGGGCAGTGTTTCTCAACCTTGACAATTTTAAGGCATGTGAACTTCAACTCCCAGAATTCCACAGCCAGCAATGCTGGCTGTGGAATTCTGGGAGTTGAAGTCCACATGCCTTAAAATTGTCAAGGTTGAGAAACACTGCTCTAGGGGAAAGGGTTCCAAAATAGGGATGAGTCAGGAGGACACGATGGCGCAGGGTCTGCTTGAGCAGGGGGTTGGACTAGAAGGCCTCTGAGGTCCCTCCCAGCCCTAGGATTTTATGGAACACCTTCTAAGAGGGAACTTAAAAAACGCAGCCACAGCCTTGAAAGGCTCTGGGGTTCTGGATCCTGGGAATTTTTAAACCACGGTCCTCTTTCTTTTCAAAGTTGCCTTGTCCTTGTGCCAACTTCTCCGTTGAGGATATTTTCCGCTTAAAAAGATAAAACATTTTGAGTCGTGAAGGCTTCTGTGTTTCGTTGCGATGGACACAATGGCGGAAGGGCCGAGAATAAGGAGGGGTGGGAGACGGTCCTCATTTCGGCTGCCAGGTTTTTTTCCTTCTCCGGGGCCCAAACCTACAAACCAGCAGGGACCCCAAAACTCTTAATCCCGGTCTTCTAGCCGTCAGTCCTGGCGAGAAAGCGGGAGCGCGTTTCTTCCGAACCGAAGCCAGGTTTGGTTCAGAGTTCAAGTTTTTCTTTCCATGTTGACCCCAAACGACGACTCCTGGCTTCTCTCCTTTTTTGCAGCAGGAGAGACTGCCCAGCCCTCCTCCTCTTCTAAGTGACCTCTGGGGTGCCCATGGACTTCCCTAAAACAGGCTCCGCGTGTCACGGGGAGCCATTTCCTTGGAAGGGGTTTGCGACCCCTTCCCGTCAGGCCGATTAGAGACGGTCCTGGCTGTCCAAATCCCACCGGATGGGGTCTTTGAGGAAGGGGAGGGGCTGGTCCGCTGGCGTCTCACTGCTGCATGCTGTTGCCCCCGGTCTGCATTTCCCAGCTGCTGGGTCCCCCCGGCTCCAGCTGGGCGACCTGCATGCCTTGCTGGTTTTGCCAGAGCTGATGCAGTTCTTTGAATTGCGAAACCATCTTGTCCTTGAGGTCCGGGTGCGAGATCTGCAGGCGGACGCTGTCGGCCGACCAGGACAACTCTCCGGAAAACATTTCCAAAAGGAGCCGGGCGGCTACGGGGACCACCTGTGGGGGAGACGGGGAGGAGAGCTTTTCTCAGCTGGCGTTCTCCGCAACCCCAGAATCCCCCCCAGCCAGGAGGATTCTGGGAGTTGGAAGTTCAAACCCTTTAAAGCAGCCGAGTCTGAAAAGTATTGCGCTTAAAGATTTTGATGCCCCAAGGGAGGGGTCTTCAACCTTGGCAACTTTAAGACTTGTGGACTTCAACTTCCAGAATTCCTGAGCCAGCATGGCTCAGCTTGGAAACCTCTCCCTTTCCCCTCAGCGTGGCTGGCTCAGGAATTCTGGGAATTGAAGTCCACGAGTCATAAAAGAGCCAAGGTTGCCTGCCCCTGTCCTAAGTCCTCCTCTTCTAAGTGGTGAGCCTCCTAAACCAGGGGTCAGCTCTTTTATGACGTGGACTTCAATTCCCAGAATTCCTGAGCCAGCATGAGGGAAACTTTGGCCCCCTCATGACTTGTGGACTTCAACTCCCAGAATTCCTGAGCCAGCATGGCTCAGCTTGGAAACCTCTCCCTTTCCCCTGAGCAGGGCTGACTCAGGAATTCTGGGAGTTGAAGTCCACCAGTCATAAAAGAGCCATGGTTGCCTAGCCCTGCCGCAAGTGTGTTCGAGTTACACATCTGGCCTCGAGTCTGCCAGGGCCTTTTTTCAGCCGGCGGATTTGATTAAAAGGCAGCCAATGTTGTGAATGACAGCTCAGTTCCTCTCTTCCCATTTGCTCAAGTCTACTTCAGGCAGTCCTCGACTTTACGACGGTTCATTTAGTGCCCTGTTTTACAACCTTGCTTGCTTCAGTTGTGGAAACACCGCAGTTCTTAAGATGTTAACTCAGTAACACGGTCGTTAAGCGAATCCTGCTTCCCCCATCGACTCAGCTGGTCAGAAAGTCGCAAAAGGGGATCGCGTGACCCCCCCGGGGACACTGCGACCGTCAGCCAAGCGTCGGAATTTTGATCATGTGGCCCTTGGGGGATGCTGCAACGGTCCTAAGTGTGAAACATGTTAAGTCACTTTTTCACCACCGTCGTAACTTGGAACGGTCACTAAATGAACTGTTGTAAGTCAAGGACTGCCTGTAACCGTAAACTTGCCAAAATGCCAGCGGACTTCGGACTTTTTACCTAACGCAGGTCTCGCAAAATAAACCCACCTGGACCGTGATGAGTTTTTTCTCCTTGGGCTTCCGATCGGGCCATTCTTCCCCAAAGCAGAAGAATATCTCGTAGGGAGGCGGTGTCGGGCTCTGGCCTTTCTGGAACAGAATGAGTCCTGCAGGAAGGGAAAAATTAAAATTTAAAAACATGTCCCAGTGAGAAAGGGGGGGGGGAAACAGAAGGCAAAATTGGGGAAAAAAATTGGGGGGAAAAATGTGCTTCCTAACTGTGAAATTTTGACACGGAGAGTCATGATTCCATCGCAGAGAGCTGGCTGAAATTGGACTTGTGGACTTCAACTCCCAGGATTCCTCAGCCATTCCATGCAGGCTGGGGGATTCTGGGAGTTGAAGTCCACAAGAATTCAAAGTTCCCAAGGTTGAAAGACACCTGGCTACTTTAAGACTTGTGGACTTCAACTCCCAGGATTCCTCAGCCATTCCATGCGGGCTGGGGGATTCTGGGAGTTGAAGTCCACAAGTCTTAAAAGTCACCCAGGTATGAAACACCGTTCTAACACCACACGGTCTTGTCTACGACTCTTGAAAGCCTGTCAACGCAAAACCAACATCTTCTCCACCCTGAAGGAGAATCTCCATTCCCCAACTCTCCCTCCTGACTGTCTCCGAGGTGGGGTGAAACTACAAAGCCCATCCTCCTCTTCCCAGCAGCCCCGACACCCGGATGAAGACCCTCGTCTCACCGTTGAGGAAATTCTCCAGGCTGAAAAGCTTGACCTTCTTCTCCCGCTCGATAGGGTTGGGCCCGGGCAGCTGTCCGGCACACGGGCCGGTCCAGAAGACTTTGCATTGGCACAAGCGGATGGCGTAAATGTCCTGGCCTTGCAGCTCCAGGATCAGACCCCGGTCCAGGACGTCGAGTAGCTGGTGGGTGTAGTAGCGCTGCTTCTCGTTGGGGACGGCCTCGGCGCTGGGGAAGCGGACCTGCTCCAGCGTCACCGGGCCGAAGAGTTCTACCTGCTCCTGGGTGGGCTCCAGGTGGCTGTGGAAGAGGCGGCAGCCCTGGGGGTTGCTGATGGTCAGGGCCCCCACCGGACGTCCGCGGTACTGGAATTTGATCTCCAGGTCGGTCACTGGCGGGGGAAGAGGCGGCATTTGGTGCAAATGTGACAGCTGAAGTGGGTCATGTGAATGCAGGCAACAGAGCACCCCACTTCCCATCTCCCATCTCCCCATTCCCATGGTGCACGCCCCTAAAAGTGCTTACGTGGCAGCATGTGAGGGCTGATCAATAAATTCGGGATGAACTGCTCCACGGGCGCTACCGGACACTCCCCCGGGGGCAGAGGCGCCAGGCCGCCTGGCATGGACATGTTCTCCGGCACCAGCGACATCCGGCTCGCAGATTCGGCAAAGCTGGGCACCGGAGGCTCCCCTCCTACTGCGAAGGCCCCCACGGGCGCCGGTGCCGGGGGTACAGGCCCCACCTCCAAGTGAGGGAAGGTCCCCTTGGCGCACGGGTTGGCGTAGAGGTTCTCTTGCTTGAGCCACGGGTAGGGGGGCAGGGGTTCTGCCACGTGCGACGGATCTGGAAGGAGAGAACCGGACACTGTAGGAAACTGGGTCAAAAGGGAAGGATTGCAAGGGGGTCGTTTCCATAATGGGGGCGGGGCGGTCCGAAGGCAGCTCTCTTTTTTGGCGTGATTTATATCCCATCTTTGTTACTATATGAGGAACTCAACATACGTTAATTCTTTTTCCTGTTTTCCCCTTAACAACGACCCTATGAGGTAGGCTGGTCTGGGAGAAAGGAACTGGACCAAATCACCTAGCTGGTTTTCACGCCTAAGGCAGGACTAGAAATCGCCGTCTCCTGGTGATTGGCCCAAAGTCACCCAGTCAGCTTTCATGCCTAAGGCAGGACTAGAACTCACCGTCGCCTGGTGATTGTCCCAAAGTCACCCAGCTGACTTTCATTCCAAACTTGGGACTAGAACTCACTGTCGCCTGGTGATTGTCCCAAAGTCACCCAGCTGATTTTCATTCCAAACTTGGGACTAGAACTCACTGTCGCCTGGTGATTGTCCCAAAGTCACCCAGCTGACTTTCATTCCAAACTTGGGACTAGAACTCACTGTCGCCTGGTGATTGTCCTAAAGTCACCCAGCTGACTTTCATTCCAAACTTGGGACTAGAACTCCCCGTCGCCTGGTGATTGTCCCAAAGTCACCCAGCTGACTTTCATTCCAAAGGCGGGACTAGAACTCACCGTCGCCTGGTGATTGTCCCAAAGTCACCCAGCTGACTTTCATTCCAAACTTGGGACTAGAACTCCCCGTCGCCTGGTGATTGTCCCAAAGTCACCCAGCTGACTTTCATTCCAAAGGCGGGACTAGAACTCACCGTCGCCTGGTGATTGGCCCAAAGTCACCCAGTCAGCTTTCATGTCTAAAGTGGGACTAGAATTCACTGTCTCCTGGTGAATTGGCCCAAAGTCACCCAGCCGGCTTTCATGTCTAAAGTGGGACTAGAACTCACCGTCGCCTGGTGATTGGCCCAAAGTCACCCAGTCAGCTTTCATGTCTAAGGCGGCACTAGAACTCGCGGTGTCCTGGTGATTGGCCCAAAGTCACCTAGGTAGCTTTCATGCTTAAAGTGGGACTAGAACTCACCGTCTCCTGGTTTCTAGGCCAGCATCCTAACCACTACACGAAACTGGCTCTTCTTTAGAAAGACGTTGGAGCCCTGCCCCTCCCTCCAGGCTGCCCCCCCGCCCTCTTCTGGGGGCCGCCAAGAACCCACCTGCGATTCTCAAGGTGGGCATCATTTTCTGCAGCTGCAATCAAAGGAAAAAGCAAAATCAGTGACGGGAAACGGAAGACGTCCCACCTGGAGAAGCGGTCGAGCTGGCGGGGCAGAGCGCCTGACCCAGGCAGGGGCTGAAGGCAAAGCAAAGGGGCTGCTCCACTTCTTAGCCCTGGAATGGAGCACCCATGCACAAGATAGGTCTACCATGCTGAGGGAGGAAAGCTGCGGTGGGGTGAGGGGCCTTTTGCCAATTTAGAAATCAACCCATCTCTCTCCCTCTGCCCCCCCCCTCCCTCATCTATCCATCCCATTTGGGAAGGCATTGATTAATGTATAAGTAAAAAATTAAAAAAATAATTTAAATCAAATTATTTAAATTTTAAGTAAAATATAAATGTAAGTACATTTCTTTATATTATTTCCCAATTTTTATTTATACATTTATGAATGCATTCCCCAATGGGATTAGATGAGAGACGGGGGGGGGAGGGAGGGAGGGCGAGAGGGGAGGAGAGATAGAGAGAGGGAAGGAGGGAGAGGGAGGGAAGGAGGGAGAGGAAGGAAGAAAGGGAAGGAGGGAGAAAGGGAGAGAGGGGAGGAAGGAAGAAGAGAGAGAGGGAAGGGGAGGGAGGGAGGGAGGGAGAGGGAAAGAAAGGGAGAGAAAGGGAGGGAGCGAGGAAGGGAGGGGGAGAGGGAGAGAGGGGAATAAGGAGAGGGAGGGAGGGCGAGAGGAGAGGAGAGATAGAGAGAGGGAAGGAGGGAGAGGGAGGAAGGAGAGAGGGAGGGAGAGGGAGGGAAGGAGGGAGAGGAAGGAAGAAAGGGAAGGAGGGAGAAAGGGAGAGAGGGGAGGAAGGAAGAAGAGAGAGAGAGGGAAGGGGAGGGAGGGAGGGAGGGAGAGGGAGAGAAAGGGAGGAGGGAGGGAGAGGGAGGGAGGGAGAGGGAGAGAAAAGGAGAGAGAAAGGGAGGGAGCGAGGGAGGAAGGGAGGGAGGGAGAGGGAGAGAGGGGGAATAAGGAGAGGGAGGGAGGGCGAGAGGGAGAGAGAGGTTTCTAAATCGGCCAAAGGACTACCGTATATGTCGTACAAGGCGACCCGGCGTATAAGACGACCCCCGTCTTTGTCGCTGAGTCGCATTCCTAGAACGTCATCTTATACGCCGGAAACTACCAGTATTTCCGGCGTATAAGACGATCCCCGTCTTTGGCGCCGATTTTAACGCTTGCGGAAGTCGCCTTATACGCCGGCATATACGGTACATCAAACTTCATGTCTTTCAACTCTGGCTTCCCATTTCTAGCAGATAAATCCGTTCATTTAAATGTATTTTTATTGAAATAAAAATTTGTAACTATTTAAATAAATAAATTCAAATAAATGCATTTATCTACCTCTATCTTTCTAGCTGTCCGTCTCTATTTACCTACTGATCCAGCCTATGTATTTATCCTCTCTCTCTCCCTCCCTCTCTCTCTAATCTCCATCTCCATCACCCTCTCTCCAGCCTCTCTATGGATCCTCCCTCCCTCCCTCCCTCCCTCCCTCCCTCCCTCAATCTTGATCTATATCATCTCTCTCTCTCTCATTTTGGAACCACCCGTTTCCCGCACAGAGGGATTCTGGGCGGTGTACAAAAATATAATACTAAATAAATAAATAAAAAAAAACAGATCCAAGATTAGAGCCAAACCCAGGCGACCTGGAGTTTAGCTCCAACAACAGAGGGGAACTCTTAAGCATGCTGGTTTGAAGGTGGTTTGCAGAGTGCTAAACACAGCAGGAACCCAACCGGGGAATCTTTCCTCTCGTGACACCAGCCGAGCCCGGCACAGAAGATCCTACCCGCACATCTAATGGACGCCCATCTATATTCTTGTGCTATTTTCCACACGGAGTGCAAAAAACAAAACCCAACCCCCATAGATCTGCCCCAAAGAAGGCTAGGAAGACCCCAGATCTCACCTCTTCCTCTTCTTCACATCCCACCAGCTCTTCTCCAGCAAAGCTCTCTGAAGACAAAAACAGAGGATTACGGAGCGTTCTTCCGAGTTTGACATTGTCGTAAGGGTTGCAGGTGTGTTGTCTCCTGAGCCCAGGGGTCCTCACAAACGTTAAGGACAAGGACTGGAGACTTCCCCACGTGGTTTCCCGGTTAGTTGCCACCTGATGCTTGCCTGGGCTTCGCAGCTATGCGGTGACAGGCTGCCACGAACTGTGGGGAGCGAGAAGGAAGGGCGGGATACTTGGGGAAACGGAAGTAAATGCTGTATCGGCTCGAGATGCTGCCTCAAGGCCTCCCGGCTGGGAGAAGGAAGGCGCCGCATACCAAACAGCACGCTTGGACTGACCGCAATGGAGACATTTTGCCTGATCCTGGTTGGTTACAGCGAGGCAGACAAGGTGAGAAAGTGAAGGGAGGGAAAAGTCGAACTTGGGGATTTCGGCACGCGATTCTCAGTTCTGGTTGTGCAACGCTGCAACACACGTGACCTCTAATAAACTAAACTTCCATAGCTCAACACACGGGGCCAAGGATCGTTCCTATTTAGAGATTTGGGTTGTGGCAGGTCTGACAGTCCCTCCCTTCCTCCCCACATCACCAGCCAGCATGAGAACAGCCCCCAAGGCCTCTCTCGAACCCGGAATCCCAGATGAAGGATGAGGCGAGTTTTAACAAGTGGCCAGGTGCTTCCCCCCCCCCAAGGCAACTGGACGTGGTTTGGTTTTCTCTTGAACAGCTTTCGCTTCTCATCCAAGAAGCCTCTTCAGTTCTAGCAGTTTGTGCAGAATAACAACAACAACAACAACAATAATAAAGTTGGAAGGGACCTTGGAGGTCATCTAGTCCAACCCCCTGCTCAGGCAGGAAACCCTATACCAGGGGTAGGCAACCTTGGCTCTTTTATGACTCGTGGACTTCAACTCCCAGAATTCCTGAGCCAGCATGAGGGAACTATGGCCCCTTCATGACTCGTGGACTTCAACTCCCAGAATTTCTGAGCCAGCATGGCTCAGCTTGGAAACCTCTTCCTTTCCCCTCAGCATGGCTGGCTCAGGAATTCTGGGAGTTGAAGTCCATAAGACATAAAAGAGCCAAGGCTGCCTACCCCCTGCTCTATACCATTTCAGACAAATGACTGTCCAGTCTCTTCTTAAAACCCTCCAGTGTTGGAGCATTCACCGCTTCTGGAGGCAGGTAGTTCCACTGGTTAATTGTTCTAACTGTCAGGAAGTTTCTCCTTAATTCTAGGTTGCTTCTCTCCTTGATTAGATTCCACCCGTTGCTTCTTGTCCTGCCTTCAGGCGCTTTGGAGAATAGCTTGACTGCCTCTTCTTTGGGGCAGCCCCTGAGATATTGGAACACTGCTATCATGTCCCCCCTCGTCCTTCATTAAACTAGATATACCCAATTCTTTATATGTTTTAGCCTCCAGTCCCCTGATCCTCTTTGTAGCTCTTCTCTGCACTCTTTCTAGAGTCTCAGCATCTTTTTTACATCGTGGTGACCAAAACTGGATGTCGAATTCCAAGTGTGGCTTACCAAGGCCTTGTAAAGTGGTATTAACACTTCACGTGATCTTGATTCTATCCCTCTGTTGATGCAGCCCAGCAGAACTAAAGAAGCTTTTCGGATGAGAAGTGAGACCCCTTCAAGGCAAAAATAAAAACCAAGAGAGTCCAGCTGCCTTTAAGAAAAAGCACTTTGGGGAAGTGGCTGTGAACACAGGTGGGCTGACCCACCTGTCGCAGCTCACCTCTGACTTCGGGCGAGGATTTTGCACGGAAGATGCACCCCGGTGAAAGGACACAGAAAAAAACAAGAAGTAAAAGTGCCCCCCCCCCTCAGCTCAGCTGCTCCTCGATCCTCTTTTGAACATGAATTTAGAAAGAGCCCAAATAACTGCCCCTTTTGAGAGGGGGTTTAGCCCTCTTTTTTACGTACGACCACAATTGAGCTGAGACGACGGCTAAGTGAGTTTTGCCCCGTTTTACGACCTTTCCTGCCACGGCTGTGAGGTGAATCACTGCAGTTGTTAAGTTACTAACGCCGTCGTAAAGCGAATTGGGCTTCCCCGTTGACTTTGCTCATCGGGAGGTCGCAAAAGGGGATCACGTGACTCCGGGACCGTCATAAAGATGAGTCAGTTGCATCACGTGACTCTGGGGAACGCCGCAAAGGCCGTATGTGTGAGGAACAGTCGTGTCCCCTTTTTTCCCGGTACCGTTGTAACTCTGAACGGTCACTAAACGAACGGTTGTAAGTTGAGGACTAACTGAATCAGCCCTTCGATTGGGCCGTGGATAATAAAATGCTGCCTGGTTTCCAGTCCAGAAAGGAAAGGAAGGGAGGAAAGGAATGTTAGACCAGTGTTTCTCAACCTTGACCATTTTAAGGCCTGTGGACTTCAACTCCCAGAATTCCACAGCCAGCAATGCTGGCTGTGGAATTCTGGGAGTTGAAGTCCACAGGCCTTAAAATGGTCAAGGTTGAGAAACACTGTGTTAGACCGAGAGGGAATCCCTGGGTGGGAGTTTTGCGGCAGCCATTTTGTCTGTTTTGATTTCTGAAAGGCTGCAGGGGATGGGAGAGGCCGAAGCGGTCGGGAAGGAGAACGGCCTGCGCCTCTATTGGAGAGCCTGGATCAAGCCGAAAGAGGAAGAAGAAGGCCTGGCAGGTTTCATAGCTCTTTCAGAACTTGCCCAACGTGTCTGAGCAGACAATAATGAGCAGAGGAGAGAGGAGGAGGAGGAAAGAGAGAAGAGAAGAAAGAAAGGAAAGAAGAAAAGAAAGAAAGGAAAGAAGAAAAGAGAAGAAAAGAAAAAAAGAAAGAAAAAGAAAGGAAGGAAGGAAGGAAGGAAGGAAGAAGGAAGGAAGAGAGAAAGGAAAGAAGAAAAAGAAAGGAAAGAAAAAAAGAAAGAAAAAGGAAGAAAGAAAAAAGAAAAGGAAGAAAGAAGGAAGGAAGGAAGAGGGAGGAAGGGAGGGAGGGAGGAAGGAAGGAGAAAAAAGAAGGGAGGAAGGAGAGAAGGAAAAGAAGGAGAAGGGGGAAGAAAGAGGGAAGAGAAAGGGAGAAGAGAATAGGAAAGGGAAGAAAAGGGAGGGAAGAAAGGAAGGAAGGAAGGAAGGAAGGAAGAGGGCTGGAAGGGAGGGAGGGAGGGAGGAAGACAGAGAAAGGAGGTGAAGGAGAGGAGAAGGAAAAGAGAGGAGAGGAGAAGAGAGAAGAGAGGAGAGAGGCGGTATGTGTGTGTGCTATGAGCATAACTTCCATGCAGGAATCTCTGCAACCTTTTGGGTGTGTGGGTGGAGAGGACCTCTTGTGGTGGGGCAGCGTAGAATCCACGGGTCCCCATATACGCCCAGTTGGGGGACAAAGCCACGAAATGGCAAAAGCAGCGGGTACCTCCGTTGGGCAGGGGTGCATCGCAGACCTCGTAAATCTTGTAGGGCTGCATGGGCGTGTCCTTGGTCCCGTCGTAGATCAGGCTGAACTCCCGGCTTTTGTTGAGGGCGCAACGCAGGTTGGCCTTCCACTTGGCCGGATCCGGCTCGTCCACGCCCTCGTTGTATTTGCCCGTCTCTTTGGCCCAGGCCTGTCCGTGTGAGAAAGAAAGTTGAAGTCCTTCTGTCATTGTGTTGTTGTGATTCTTGGCCAGTCTAAAATGTCATGAAAATCTCCACTCTCACCACTTCTGTCTCCCTTCCTCACAAAAGATGACCCAAGGAGTCAACTTAAACCTTGGCAGTTCCTCTTCCACGCCACACACCCCCCCCCGCCAAAGTTGTGCCCAGCCAACTTGAACCCCAGCCTGCCCTCTTTCCCCCTGGGGTCACCTTAAAGATGGTGTTCTCGTCATCCTGGCAGGGCACGTGCCGAGTGGCGTGGCGCCAGGGGATGCAAAACCGCTTCTGCTCCGCGTCTACCCAGCGCAGACCCGGATACTGGCCGCTGTTCACCTGGGCCACCAGCCAGGGCTTCAGGCGGATGCGCCGCGGGTGGGGGTTCATGCTTCAGCCCCCCCCCCAACTCCCCCGTCAAAGGGCCTGGCCTGGAAGGAGAAACCAAGAAGTAATTAGAAACTGGAACCAAAATCTGGAAGCAGCAAATAGTGTCTTCCAAGGAACACACCGGCCAGGGGCGGTCCCGAAGGGTTCAGAGGCTGCAGTCCAGCTGCTGCGCTCAGCTGCCTCCCCCACCCCTCCAACAATGGGTGAGATTTCAAGGGGCTGGTTTGGGGGAGTCTCCATCCATCGGGACCCAGGAGAACCTCAATCGCCTGGACGCTTGGAAGGAAGGAGGGAAGGAAGCCACGATGGGACCATGGTTTGGATCGTAGGTTGACCCAGCTGCGGGAATGAGCGGCAAATTCCCTCCTTTTTGTTCAAGTGACCCATGACCTGCAGCACCCACAAAATTTGCTCCTCTACGGAAGACGACCAAGCAAATTAAAAGCACCCAATGCACACACACACACCCACCCACCCTCCAGCGTTTGGAAAAGTTTGAGAAACGAACCACTTAAGATTGGCGGATGACGTTGTTCTCTTCTCACGAGAGCTACAAAGACACAAGAACAGTGCAAAGCAGGATAACCCTTGGGCTTAATAAATACACCTGAAAAAGAGGCCAGGTCATGTTTAATCAATTCATTAAAGAAAGAAAGAAAAATTTATATCTGGAGAAGAACTAGACCAGTGGTTCTCAACCTTTTTAATGCCGCAACCCCCAACCGGTCATAAGTCGAGGACTTCCCAACCGGTTGTAAGTCGAGAACTACCCAACTGGTCGTAAGTCGAGGACTTTCCCTGCCTGGGAGCCCCATGCATGTGTGGTGCCGCCCCCTGCACCGGCCGAGGCATAGCTGGCAAGGGGCAGAGACGGCGCAGGGCGACCACCGGCTGGGCCACCAGCTGGCCCAGCCCAAGGGAGGTAAGGCATCCGCCGGGCCCCAGGCGTGCCAGCAACCCTCCCTGCACCCGCCGGCCTCCCATCTCCCACCCCTGGCCCTCTTTTCCTTACATTTTTAGTAGTTGCTCAGCAGGGAGGGGTGGAAACTTCCAGACTGCTCGCCTTTGCTGCAGACAACTTGCAGCACTGTTTGCAGAATGGGACTTTTGGCGGGCTCAGCAGGGCAGAGATAGCCTGGACAATTCCTATTGGCTTTTGAAAGCCAATAGAATTAGACTCTATTCAAGAGAGTCTATTCTGTTGGCTTTCAAAAGCCAATAGAATAAAAGGGAGGAGCACAGCTAAGGAAAAGGGGGGAAAAAATGGTGGACTGCGTTGTTTGGCGACCCCCGTGAAATGGCCGTTCGACCCCAAATGGGGTCCCGACCCACAGGTTGAGAACCGCTGAACTCGACGTAGTAGACTGCTACATATACGCTCAGCCAACGGATCTCGGGGGAAGGTGATACAATCAGGAAACTGAACAGCGTGTTAAATGTGGTTGGCAGGCATGCGGCAAGCTAGATGTTGTAGTCAAGAACAGCCTCCCCTGAAGCCCAAAAAGTTTTCGATCAGTGTGGTGCTACCTACTCTCTACATATGCCGACGAAACATGGACACTAACCTCACAATCGTAGCAAAAGCTACGTGTGTCACAAAGAGCCACGGAAAGAGGCCTGATCGGCATCACAAGACAAGATAGAACAGTGGTTCTCAACCTTTCTAATGCCGCGACCCCATAATACAGTTCCCCATGTTGTGGTGACCCCCAACCACTTATACATCACCGGGTGCCAGGGGCATGGCCAAAGAAAAGGGGGAAAAAATGGCGGACAGCCTTGTTTGGCGACCCCCGTGAAATGGTCGTTCGACCCCAAATGGGGTCCCGACCCACAGGTTGAGAACCACTGAGATAGAAAGACCCAACACCTGGTCCATGGACTTGTACCGGGCCGCGGCACGCCAGCAACCAGTCCGCACAAACAAGCAAAGCCTCATCCGTGGGATGGAGGCAGCACACAAAACTACACACCCTCCGGTCTGCGGAAAAAACTCTCTCCACAGAACCGGTGATCCCTGGTGTCCAAAAATCGGGAACCTCTGGATTAGAGGAGAAAGGAAAATATACAAGGCCATCAACTGAGTCAAAGAATTGCAAGGGAAACGGGCTGGTCTCCTAGCAGACTGAGGCCGTCATAAAACGGATCCCACTTGATCAAAAGTGGCCACGAAAGAGACCCAAAACGAGACGGAGTGACCACAGCAGCCAAATATGGCGAGGTCCAATTGGGAAAAGAAAGCCCGGGGCCGTTATTGGTTGGAGACAGGCGGAAGAAGCCTTCATCCTGCTGTGGTTAAACAATGGCTAGAATGAGGAGGGTGGATGACGATAAACGGACAAGCAAACATAATATTTTCTGCTACAACTCTTTCCAAATTGAGCCCCCCCGCCCAACTCGCTCACATGGCTCCTGCTTCCTAGAGGCTAGGAAAGGAATACAGGCGGTTTAGTAACCAAAGTTACAAGGGCGCTGAAAAATGTGACTTACGGCCAGGTTTTGCACTTAACGGCCGTTGAAGCGTCCCTAGGGCCACTTGATCAAAAATTCGGACACTTGGCAACTGGCATGTAAGGGGAAATTTCCTGACAGTTAGAACAATGAACCAGTGGAACTCCTTGCCTCCAGAAGCGGTGAATGCGCCAACACTGGAAGTTTTTAAGAAGAGACTGGACAGCCATTCATCTGAAATGGTATAGGATTTCCTGCCTGAGCAGGGGGTTGGACTAGAAGACCTCCAAGGTCCCTCCAAGGTCCCTTCCAACTTTATTATTATTATTATTATTATTATTATTATTATTATTATTACTATTATTATTATTACTACTACTACTACTACTACTACTATTGTTATTATTATTATTATGGATCATCGCACAGTCAGCCAGATGTTCAGACTGGATTTGGCATTTTGTCTACCTATCGAGTCCTTACCCAGGACCTGGGATAGGCAGATGTGGATGTTTGATGGTATTACAGATATCGTCGCAGGATGGAAGCAGTTCCCAGTAAGGCCGCCTTTTGCAATTGACTAATAGCGAATTTGTCAATGCCAATGGTGTTCAAGTGGTGCTCCAGTTGTTTTGGGATTGCACCCAAGGAGCCTATGACTATTGGTACTACCCTTGCTTGCTTTTGCCACAGTCTTTCTATTTCTATTTGTAGGTCTTTGTATTTTGTTATCTTCTCCAGTTCTTTCTCTTCTATTCTGCTATCTCCAGGCACTGCCACGTCCACTATCCAGACTTTTTTGTCTTTCTTATCGACAATTGTTAAGTCTGGGGTGTTATGTTGCAGGTGCTTGTCTGTTTGAATTCTGAAGTCCCAGAGCAGTTTAATTTTATCATTTTCTATGACTTTCTCTATTTTATGATCCCACCAGTTTTTGCTTACAGGCAAATGATATTTTTTGCAGATCTTCCAATGCACCATTGTTGCTACTTTGTCATGCCGCTGCTTGTAATCAGTCTGTGCAATCTTCTTGCAACAGCTTACCAAGTGGTCCACTGTTTCTTCAGCTTCTTTGCATAGGCGGCACTTACTGTCTTTTGCTGTCTTCTCAATTTTGACTTTGTATGCATTTGTCCTTAAGGCTTGGTCTTGTGCAGCCAGAATTAGTCCCTCGGTCTCTTTCTTCAATTTTCCTGCTCTTAGCCATTGCCAGGTTTTATTATTATCTGCTTTCCCAGCTATTTTTTTCATGTATTGGCCATGTAGTGCTTTGTCTTCCCATGCCTCTATTCTGTTCTTCATTTGGTCTTTCTTGTAGGCCAGTTTGGTCTCTCCAGTAGTTAGTAAGCCTTCCTGATATACTAATTTCAGTGCATCTTCATCATTGTTCTTCAGATATTCTTCCAAAGCCATTTTTTTCTTCTTCAACCATCTGATGTACTTGTAGCATTCCACGCCCACCTATTTGCCTTGGTAGATAAAGTCTGTCAATGTCACTGCGTGGATGAAGGGCATGATTCATTGTAATTATTTTTCTGGTCTTCCTATCCATTGCTTTTAGTTCTGCTTGAGTCCAGTCCACTATTCCAGCTATGTACCTAATGACTGGGAATTGCCCAGGTGTTGATTGCCTTTATGATATTTCCTCCATTGAGTTTGGACTTTAAGATCTTCTTCACTCTCTTGATGTATTCACCTCTAATCTTTTTCTTGACTTCAGTGTGCTTGATGTTGTCACCTTGAAGGATACCCAAGTATTTGTAGTAATCTTCCTCATCCAGACTCTTAATGTTATTTTCGTGGGGCATTTTGATTCCTTCAGTTTTCACTACTTTTCCTTGTTTGATAGTAAGTGTGGCACATTTGTCCAAGCCAAACTCCATAACAATATCTTGGCTATATATACGGACAGTGTTGAGCAGCGATTCTATTTCAGATGATGTTTTTCCATACAGCTTCAGATCATCCATGTAAAGGAGATGGGATAGTCTGGTAGATGTTTTTGATGTTTGATAGCCATGTCCTGAGTTATTCAGTATTGTTGACAGAGGAAACAGTGCAATAACAAATAGTAATGGTGACAATGAATCTCCTTGAAATATTCCTCTCTTGATAGTAACCAGGACCGCATACTGCCGCATAGTTCCCAGAGACTGGTGAGATCCCACAGATTGGGCCTCCTTCAGGTCCCGTCGGCCAGACAATGTCGGCTGGCGGGCCCTCGGGGAAGGGCCTTTTCTGTGGTGGCTCCGACCTGGTGGAATCAACTTCCCCCCGAGATTCGAACTACTCCCACCTTGCCGGCCTTTAAGAAAGCCATTAAAACTCTCCTGTTCCGGCAGGCCTGGGGTTGATGCCCCCAGGGGGGCTGGGATACGATTGGGACATGCTGTATGAATGCACTTATTTTACTGTTTTATTGTTATATTTATTGTTTTAATTTTGTACGCCGCCCTGAGTCGTAGGGATTGGGCGGCATATAAATTTTATTAATAAATAAATAAATAAATAAATAAATAAATATTAACCTCTCCCAGTCTCTCACCATTGATCTGCAACTGTGTGTTCCATTGTGCCATCGATCTTTGCACAAATTTTCTGATGTTTCTACTGACTCCTGTTATTTCTAGGCACTTGATTATCCAGTCATGTGGCAGAGAGTCAAATGCCTTTTTGTAGTCAATCCATGCCACATTCAGGTTGTCTTCCTTTTCTTGCAGTTTTCCAAGATCATTTTGTCTATTAGGAGTTGATTTTTTGTTCCTCTGATATTGGGGTGGTTTCCTTTCTGCTCAGATGGAAAGAGATTGTTTTCAACTAGATGCTGTTGTACTGCATCAGCTACCACACCAGTTAGTAATTTGAAAGTTGTTGGTAAGCAGGTAATTGAAAGTTGTTGGTAAGCAGGTAATGGTTGTTGTTGTTGTTATTATTATTATTATTATTATGGAGCATCGCACAGTCAGCCAGATGTTCAGACTGGATTTGGCATTTTGTCTACCTATCGAGTCCTTACCCAGGACCTGGGATAGGCAGATGTGGATGTTTGATGGTATTACAGATATCGTCGCAGGATAGAAGCAGTTCCTAGTAAGGCCGCCTTTTGCAATTGACTAATAGGGAATTTGTCAATGCCAATGGTGTTCAAGTGGTGCTCAGTTGTTTTGGGATTGCACCCAAGGAGCCTATGACTATTGGTACTACCCCTGCTTGCTTTTGCCACAGTCTTTCTATTTCTATTTGTAGGTCTTTGTATTTTGTGATCTTCTCCAGTTGTTTCTCGTCTATTCTGGTGTCTCCAGGCACTACTACTACTACTACTACTACTACTACTACTACTACTACTACTACTTCTTCTTCTTCTTCTTCTTCTTCTTCTTCTTCTTCTTCTTCTTCTTCTTCTTCTTATTATTATTATTATTATTATTATTATTATTATTATTATTATTATTATTATTTATGACAGTCGCAGTGTCCCCAGGTCATGTGATTCCCCTTTTGCAATTTTAAATTACTTTTAATAAGGGTTGTTTTCCTATTTCTTAACCACGACTGCTTTTAATATATTTATTGTTTTCCTCCACGGCTCGACGCTGCCCAGAGTCTCTTTTGGCTGAGATGGGCGGCCATTTTCAGATAGACAGATAAATAAATAAAAAGCATCCACCCATTTTCTTTGATGTGGCGATGACTGATCGCCCTGGATGTTGCAAAGCCTCCGATTCTGGTTCCATGGGTGGGACCACGCCACCCACGAGTCAGTGGGGCAGGGCCAGTCCTTCACTGCTCCGTCGCAAACCCAGCCAGATGCAACGGGATGCTCAGCCTGGGAGCACCGTCTTCCAAAGATGCATCCATGAAAGCTTCCTTTGGGCGCTTGGCTGCCCACTCACCTGTCTCAGCCACGCTCGCAAAGCCATAGGGGACCGGCTTTTGCAGCTGACTAACCTCGGCTGCAAAGAGTGCCTCTTGGATTGAACAGAGAACACAGACTTCGGAGGGATCTTGGAGGTCTTCTAGTCTAACCCCCTGCTCGTGCAGGAGACCCTATGCCATTTCAGACAAATGGCTGTCCAGTGTCTTCTTAAACACTTCCAGTGTTGGAGCATTCACAACTTCTGGTGGCAAGCAGTTCCACTGATTACTTGTTTTCACTGTCAGGAAATTTCTCCTTAGTTTCAGGTTGCTTCTCTCCTTGATCAGTTTCTATCTGTTGCTTATTGCCCTCCAGTGCTTTGGAGAATAGGCTGATCTCCTCTTAAACCATGCTATAAGATGGGTGGATTTCAACTCCCAGAATTCCCCAGCTGGCCTGCTTTAAGATGGCTGGACTTCAACTCCCAGAATCCCCCAGCCAGCTTGCTTTAAGATGGGTGGATTTCAGCTCCCAGAACTCCCCAGCCGGCCTGCTTTAAGATGGCTGGACCAACTCCCAGAATCCCCCAGCTGGCCTGCTTTAAGATGGCTGGACTTCAACTCCCAGAATACCCCAGCTGGCCTACTTTAAGATGGCTGGACTTCAGCTCCCAGAACTCCTTAACCAGCTTGGTTTAAAGTGGCTGATCTTCAACTCCCAGAATCCCCCAGTCCACCCATCTTAAAGCATGCTGGCTAGGGAATTCTGGGAGTTGAAGATCATCCATTTTAAAACAAGCTGGCTAAGGAATTCTGGGAGTTGAAGTCCTCTCATCTTCAAATCCCCAAGTTTCACGAACATGGGGCCAAACCAATAGCTGGTCTTTGCAAAGAAACGCGGCATGATTCAAATCTTGTTCTTAACTCGGCTACGACAGAAAAAAAATGTGTCCCCGCGAGCAGAAAGGGGAAATTTTGCCGGAACCCAAAATTCAGGTTCAGCAACTACGAAAAAAGCCGGTCTAAGAGATGCAGCAAACGCGCCGGGATCAGCCAAGAATTACTTAACCTTGAAATGTAGTTACAGGTTCGACTGATACTGCAGCTAATTATACAGAACTGGGTTTTTTCCACCATCAACTTGCTTTCTCCTCCTTACAGTTACGAACTGTGGCTCCCACAACTGTCTTCAAATACACGCACAAACACACCAACAAGGGACTGCCCTGGGGGGGGGGAGATCTTGACTCAGAATGGAAACCCTGAAGCAAAGATTCAAAAGAGTGTAAAAAAAATTATTATTACTATTTATTTATTTTTTTTGTACTTCTTTAGGACAAAAAAAGGATGTGGCGGCACAGAGTATTGAAAGGAATCAATCTGTTCTATTTGAAACTGACCGGATCTTATGTCAGGGCGAGGAAGCAATTCTGGGCATAGAAGAACAAGTTCAAAATTTGCTGGATTAGACAAATGGGCTGAAAGGAACCGAAGGAAACAGGACTAGGTTGCAAAAACAGACCTGAGACAGGAGTGGGATGTGGCTGCAGAAGGCAAATCCAGCTTTTGGCCACATCAATACAAATCCAGTTCTCAAATGGGAAGGAATTGGGATTGTAGAGTTGAAAAGGACGTCAGAGGGTTATGGTGATTTGGGGCGAATCACCAGGAGATGGTGAGTTCTAGTCCCGCCTTAGGCATGAAAGCCAGCTGGGTGACTTTGAGCCAATCACCAGGGGACGGTGAGTTCTAGTCCCACCTTAGGCATGGAAGCTGGCTGGGTGACTTTGGGCCAATCACCAGGAGACGGTGAGTTCTAGTTCCGCCTTAGGCATGAAAAGCAGCTGAGTGACTATGGGCCAATCACCAGGAGACAGTGAGTTCTAGTCCCACCTTAGGCATGGAAGCCAATTGGGTGAGTTTTGACCAATCACGAGGAGACAGTGAGTTCTAGTCCCGCCTTAGGCATGGAAGCCAATTGGGTGAGTTTTGACCAATCACCAGGAGACGGTGAGTTCTAGTCCCGCCTTAGGCATGGAAGCCAATTGGGTGAGTTTTGACCAATCACCAGGAGACGGTGAGTTCTAGTCCCACCTTCGGCATGAAAAACTAGCTGGTGACTTTGGGCCAGTTACCAGGAGACGGTGAGTTCTAGTCCCGCCTTAGGCATGGAAGCCGACTGGGTGACTCTGGGCCACTCCCCAGGAGATTGTGAGTTCTCGTCCCACCATATGTACGAAACTCAGCTGAGTAACTTTGGGCCAGTCCCTCTCTCTCAGCCCAACCCTCCTCACAGGGTTGTCGTCATGGGCAAAATAGGCAGAGGACGGTGTATTGCATCTGAGCTATTAATAAAGGGAGGAAACAAGCCAGTAAACAAGCAAAGGCAGCAAGCAAGCCAGGATGGAAAAACAGGGAGTTGTTGGCAGTGTGCAATAAGACACACTTCCCGCAAAGGTTGACTTCATCACTTTGGGCGCACAGGAGACCAAGCCAGTTTGACAACTCCAGGCTCAGTTTAATAACAGCCCTGGGTGTGATGAAGCCTCTAGTTTATCTGTGGGTGAAGCACTGCAAGGGTGTCCTTCCAACCAGCAGCTTCTTCCAGGGCTCCATTTCTTTGGACTGTACGGTACATTTGTTCGTTATTTATTTATCCAATTTATATTTGCCGCCCACCTCACTCTCGGGCGATTCCGGGCCGCTGACAACAACACACGATAAAGTTTTTGGGGTTTGGGGTGGGCCATTGCCCGACACTCAGAAAGCAAGATGAAGGTCAGGCGCAAAAGACCAGGTCCGCACGTGAAGTCCAATTAAACAGCTTCATTGCTAAACGCCTACACGCAGGAATCTTATCAACGAATGGCCGGCAGCTGCTTCAAGTCAAAGAAGGCTCAATGGAATTCAAGGGAGCTTGGACTTCGTTCGCTTGTGGCTATGTAGGGATGCTAGGCTGATTCCCCTTTTGACGCCGCCCCTGGATTCTGCCATTCCTTATCCTACATCCTACATGTAAAAAAGATGCGGAGACTCTAGAAAGAGTGCAGAGAAGAGCAACAAAGACGATCAGGGGACTGGAGGCTAAAACATGTAAGGAACGGTTGCTGGAATTGGGCATGTCTAGTTCAATGAAGAGAAGGACGAGGGGGGACAGGATAGCAGCCTTCCAGTATCTCAGGGGCTGCCCTAAAGAAGAGGCAATCAAGCTTTTCTCCAAAGCGCCTGAAGGCAGGACAAGAAGCAACGGATGGAAACTCATCAAGGAGAGAAGCAACCTGGAACTAAGGAGAAATTTCCTGACAGTTCGAACAATTAACCAGTGGAACTACCTGCCTCCAGAAGCTGTGACTGCTCCAACACTGGAGGTTTTTAAGAAGAGACTGGACAGCCATTTGTCCGAAATGGTGTAGGGCAGTGATGGCGAAACTTTTAGAGACCCAGTGCCCAAGCTGCAACCCCAAACCCACTTATTTATCACCAGGTGCTGGGTGAGCGTGGCCATGTGGTCACGGCAGACTGGGTAGGTGAGGCCAGAGCGGCAGGGGCCAGGCCCTCGCCATTTCTGGGGCACGGCACACGTGTCCACAGAGAGGGCTCTGAGTGCCGCCTCTGGCACGCATGCCATAGGTTTGCCACTACTGGTGTAGGGTTTCCTGCCTGAGCAGGGGGTTGATCTCCGAGGTCCCTTCCAACTTTATTATTATTATGGATCATCGACAGTCAGCCAGATGTTCAGACTGGATTTGGCATTTTGTCTACCTATCGAGTCCTTACCCAGGACCTAGGATAGGCAGATGTGGATGTTTGATGGTATTACAGGTATCGTCGCAGGATGGAAGCAGTTCCTAATAAGACCGCCTTTTGCAATTGACTAATAGCGAATTTGTCAATGCCAATGGTGTTCAAGTGGTGCTCCAGTTGTTTTGGGATTGCACCCAAGGAGCCTATTACTATTGGTAGTACCCTTGGTTGCTTTTGCCACAGTCTTTCTATTTCTATTTGTAGGTCTTTGTATTTTGTTATCTTCTCCAGTTCTTTCTCTTCTATTCTGCTGTCTCCAGGCACTGCCACGTCCACTATCCAGACTTTTTTGTCTTTCTTATCGACAATTGTTAAGTCTGGGGTGTTATGTTGCAGGTGCTTGTCTGTTTGAATTCTGAAGTCCCAGAGCAGTTTAATTTTATCATTTTCTATGACTTTCTCTATTTTATGATCCCACCAGTTTTTGCTTACAGGCAAATGATATTTTTTGCACATCTTCCAATGCACCATTGTTGCTACTTTGTCATGCCGCTGCTTGTAGTCAGTCTGTGCAATCTTCTTGCAACAGCTTACCAAGTGGTCCACTGTTTCTTCAGCAGTGGACTATTATTATTATTATTATTATTATTGATCATCACACAGTCAGCCAGATGCTCAGACTGGATTTGGCATTTTGTCTACCTATCGAGTCCTTACCCAGGACTTGGGATAGGCGGATGTGGATGTTTGAGGGTATTACTGATCTCGTCGCAGGATGGAAGCAGTTCCTAGTAAGGCCGTCTTTTGCAATTGATTAATAGCGAATTTGTCAATGCCGATGGTGTTCAAGTGGTGCTCCAGTTGTTTTGGGATTGCACCCAAGGAGCCTATGACTATTGGTACTACCCTTGCTTGCTTTTGCCACAGTCTTTCTATTTCTATTTGTAGGTCTTTGTATTTTGTTATCTTCTCCAGTTCTTTCTCGTCTATTCTGCTGTCTCTTATTATTATTATTATTATCATCATCATCATCATCATCATCATCATCATCATCATCGCTACTATTACTACTACTATCCTTCACCCCCTCCAAAGAAAACGGCATTTTTGTCCTCCAGAAACGGGAGACGTTCCCGACGCTCTGCAAAGCAATAAGTGCCTTCTCACATGCTTCTTCCCTTCGCCTCTTCACGGTTATTCGGGTTTCCTCTACGAATTACGACCGGGGACTGAAAAATCTACTTGTTCACTTCCAGGAAGTGAAAAAATCCAGCCAGGCGGATTTTTTTTCCTGCCGATGTGAGTTATTGTGTGATGTCTTTCTCAAAAAGAGGAAAGAGAAACGAAACCCAGCGTCCCTCAAAATGGCGGGGGCAGGGGGGCTGGCGCGATGCTGCTGGAGAAATCGGGGAACCCACGAGACGGACGTGTGATGCAGCCGCCCGTCGAAAGCTCTTCTTCACCTGGTCCCGTGCCAAGGCGGTGCCATCCCCACCGAGAGCTGCCTTAAAAGAGACCGCGGTGGTTCCTAAATATCACAAATAAATGCAGTCGGTCCTCAACTTACAACCGTTCGTTTAGTGACCGTTCGAACTTACAACGGCCCTGAGAAAAGTGACTTTAAGACTCTTTTTCACACTTTTGAATGACCGTTGCAGCCTCGCCTGCGGTCACGCGATCAAAATTCGGTCGCTCGGACACCGACTCACATTTACGACGGTTGCAGCGTCCGGGGAGGGGAGTCACACGATCCACTTTTGCAACCTTTTGACAAGTAAAGTCAGTGGGGGAAGCCAGGTTTCACTTAAAGACCGGATTGCTAAGTTAACTGCAGCGATTCGCCTAACAGCCGTGGTGAGAAAGGTCGTAAAACGGGGCCAAATTTACCTCAGAACTGTCTCACCTAGCAACAGAAATGTCGGGCTGAATTGTGGCGGTAAGTAAGGACTGGCTGTAAAATAAACAAGATGAACAAACCTTTTGGCAGACTTACCGAAAAGTGGAAGTGAAGTGGATGCAATGTGCAGAAAAATACCCCCCCCCAAATACACCGAGTCCTCGATTTACAACCACAATTGAGCCAAACATTTCTGTGGCTAAGGAAAACCCGTTGTTCAGTTATTTTCGCCCCGTTTAATGACCTCGCTCTCCACCGTTAAGTGAATCGCTGCGGATGTTAAATGAGTCACACGTTGTTAAGTGAACCTGGCTTTCCTCGTCGACTTTGCGGGTCAAAAGGTCACAAAAGTGGATCACGTGTCTCCCAAGACGCTGCAAAACTGACATAAGTACGAGTCAGTTGTCAAGCGGCTGAATTATGATCATGTGATTGCGCGCGTGCGTGCGTGCGTGTGTG
Organism: Crotalus tigris; assembly: GCF_016545835.1. Taxonomy (NCBI): domain Eukaryota; kingdom Metazoa; phylum Chordata; class Lepidosauria; order Squamata; family Viperidae; genus Crotalus; species Crotalus tigris. Next base: position 225,968 of record NW_024096754.1, on the reverse strand, counting down.
TGTACTGCAACAGTTGTGTGAAAAATGGTCGTCAGTTGCTTTGTTCACCGCTGTTGTAACGGTCGCTAAACGAGTGGTTTTAAGTTGGAAACTCCCTGAAAAGAAAGAAAGACATAAAGAGACGAGGGGGGGGGAGAAAACACCCCATCAGGTTCGCCTGAAAACAACTTCCAACAATTTTTTGTTGTTGTTGTTTCCCTGTTTTTCAATGGCTCCCTCGTGCCGTGTCGTCCGATCTGCCCCTTTTCACCCTTGATGGTTTTCACTTCTGCCATTTCAGGAGTCCCAAAATGCTTCGTCGGCCCGCAACTTTCGCGAACTTCCCCCTTTCTCGCAAAAGGCCTTCCTCGTTGTGCAATCTGCTGGTTGTTCATTCACACTTTGAGGACCCAGACGCCCTCCCTGGCGCATCCGTTGCGTGTCTCGCTTCCCTTCTGCGTTTTGTCCCTGGGCATCTGGCGACGGTGCCTTCCGGATCCCCGACTGCCCCTTTATCTCACCCGGTTCTTAGGAAGCCCCTTCCCCTCTTCACCGGGCCTTCTGTTTTTTCCACCAGACTTAATTTAATTCTGAGTTTGGGTTGTTTTATAAATGTATGATAACTCTGTCTTAAATTTTGCTTTGTTTGTTATTAGCCGGTTTGGTCTTGTGGTGAAGGCATCAGGCTAGAAAGCGGGAAATGGTGAGTTCTAGTCCTGCTTTAGACATGAAAGCTGACTGGGTGACTTTGGGCCAATCACCAGGAGACGGTGAGTTCTAGTCCCACCTTAGGCATGGAAGCCAATTGGGTGACTTTTCACCAATCACCAGGAGACAGAGAGTTCTAGTCTCACCTTAGGCATGAAAGCTGACTGGGTGACTTTGAGCCAATCGCTGGGTGACTTTGGGCCAATCACCAGGAGACAGTAAGTTCTAGTCTTGCTTTAGACATGAAAGCTGACTGGGTGACTTTGGGCCAATCACCAGGAGACAGTGAGTTCTAGTCTCGCCTTAGGCATGTAAGCTGGCTGGGTGATTTTGGGCCAATCACCAGGAGACGGTGAGTTCTAGTTCCGCCATAGGCATGAAAGCTAGCTGGGTGACTTTGGGCGAATCACCAGGAGACGGTGAGTTCTAGTCTTGCTTTAGACCTGAAAGCTGACTGGGTGACTTTGAGCCAATCGCTGGGTGACGTTGGGCCAATCACCAGGAGACAGTAAGTTCTAGTCTTGCTTCAGACCTGAAAGCTGACTGGGTGACTTTGGGCCAATCACCAGGAGACGGTGAGTTCTAGTTCCGCCTTAGGCATGTAAGCTGGCTGGGTGACTTTGGGCCAATCACCAGGAGACGGTGCGTTCTAGTCTTGCTTCAGACCTGAAAGCTGACTGGGTGACTTTGGGCCAATCACCAGGAGACGGTGAGTTCTAGTCCCGCCCTAGGCACGAAAGCCGGCTGGGTGACTTGAGAGTCTATAAGCCAATTTTGCAGGAAAAACGATGCTGACTCCCACACCAGATTTTGAATCCCTTCCACGTCCACTTTCAGCCCTGGCTGGGGAATTCTGGGAGTTGAGGTCCACCCATCTTCAAATTGCTGAGCTTGAGAGACACTGCTCTGGACAATCACTCCATTCTATCCAATGTCACTTGTCTGTTTAAAACACAAACATCACAACACCTCTGTGCAGCAATCAACACCCAGATAAGCAGGGGATAACACCCAGATTAATTCCAGACTAATAATCAAGCAATAATCACTACCCCAACGAGGGAACTAACAAGAAGAAAACAACACTCCGACAAACGCTTTCAGGGCAAGCCACTAGTACATAAACAGAGAGCAAACTCCCCTCCCTTCTAGTATAGATGCTGTTCCCTAGTTGGGTCATGAAACGTCTGCAAGGAAACCACCAAACTCAGAGAGCAACAAGGACCCCACAGTTCTCCTCCTCCTCTTCCTCCTCTTCTCCATAAACCCCACTCCCTCCTGCCCTGATGATGTTACCTAGTTGGGTCATGAAACGTCTGCAAGAAAACAACCAAGTACAGAGAGTACCAAGGACCCCACAGTCCTCCTCCTCCTTTTCCATTTACCAAATCCCCTTCCTTCTAACACTGATGATGTTCCCTAGTTGGGTCACAAAACGTCTGCCAGAAAGCCACCCAGCTCAGAGAGCAGTCAGGATCCCCACAGTCCAACCCTGAGCTATAGAGACTCTCTACTATTAATATTTATTTTGTTTATTTCTCAAGATCTGCTCTGCCGTTTCCCATTAGTTCACTTTGTCCATTGAGAAAACACAGAGAGAAAAAGCAGAGGCTACAAGGGGAAACAAGCAGAAAATAAAACAAATATTTGGCCAGGCTGCATTTTCTTCCCAAGCCTCAACTGCACACACGGTTTCCCAAGTCCCACCTGATCCAGAATACAGGAATTCCAGCGTAGAAATGATCTTGCATTGATCTTGGGTGCAAAATTAAGAGTTTCTCTTAGAGATCCCCATATTTGCAACACTTCCTGACGCAGCAAGCTCCTGATTTTTTTTTTAAAAAAATTGGGGGTTACGCCAGTATTTCAATTTTATTTCTATTCAAACTGGAACGGCTTTAGGGTCATGTGAATCGGTCACGCTGGAATATCACCGTTTCAACTGTGTGTGTGTGTGTGTGTGTTTTTCCTTTCTGGGATGGAAAGATTTATTTGTAGCAAGACACCAAAAGAGACAACAAGAGGAGACAACCTCACCCGTGCAATTTTCCATTTGGTGAAACGAAAGCTGGCTTTTAAAAATATCTCCCACGAGGTTGCAAGGTTGGCTGTGGGTCAAACTCAAAGCAGGAAGAAATTTGGTTTGGCTAATTTTCCTCCTTTTCCCAAAACCTGCTGAAAAAGACAGGGTGATTTGTCTCCTGCCAGCCAGCGGTTGCAGAGAGTCCTCGACTTACGACTTAGAGACCGTTCCGAGTCAACAATGGTCCTGGAAAAAAAAGCGACTTACGACGGTTTTTCAGATGACCCTCGCAGCGTTCCCCTGGTCACGTGATCAAAATCTGGATGCTTGACCAGTGACTCACATTTATGACGTTCACAGCATCCCCGAGGGGTTCACGCGATCCCCCTTTTGTGAACTTCTGATAAGCAAAAACACCAGGGAAAGTCAGATTCACTTAACGAGCGTGCTACTAATTTAACAACCGCATTGCTTCACTTAACAACGATCGCAAGAAAGGTCGCAAAAGGGGGCAAAACTGACTTAAGAACTCTCTTGCTTAGCAATAAAAAGTTTTGGGCTAGCTCAGGGGTAGGCAACCTTAGCTCTTTTATGACTCATGGACTTCAACTCCCAGAATTCTTCAGCCAGCATGGGGGAACTATGGCCCCCCTCATGACTTGTGGACTTCAACTCCCAGAATTCCTCAGCCAACAGGAGATGGGAAACCTCTCCCTTTCCCCTCAGCATGGCTGGCTCAAGAATTCTGGGAGTTGAAGTCCACAAGTCATAAAGCGGCCTAGGCCTAGGCCAGGGGTAGGCAACCTTGGCTCTTTTATGACTGGTGGACTTCAACTCCCAGAATTCCTGAGCCAGCATGGGGGAACTATGGTCTCCTCATGACTTGCGGACTTCAACTCCCAGAATTCCTGAGCCAGCATGAGGGAACTATGGCCCCCTCATGATTCGTGGACTTCAACTCCCAGAATTCCTGAGCCAGCATGAGGGAACTATGGCCCCCTCATGACTCATGGACTTCAACTCCCAGAATTCCTGAGCCAGCATGAGGGAACTATGGCCCTTCATGACTCATGGACTTCAACTCCCAGAATTCCTGAGCCAGCCTGGCTCAGCTTGGAAACCTCTCCATTTCCCCTCAGCGTGGCTGGCTCAGGAATTCAGGGAGTTGAAGTCCACCAGTCATAAAAGAGGCAAGGTTGCCTAACCCTACCCAGTCAGCCAGGAATTCTGGGAGTTGAAGTCCACGGGTCATAAAAGAGCCAAGGTTGCCTAGCCCTGGGCTCCACTGTGGTCATAAATCAAGGATCACCCGCAATTTTTCCAGCCAATGCAACAATACGATAAATAGCATTTTACAAAGAGAAATGGAACTGTTCGCGATTGAAAGATGGGATATGGGCCCGCGGGGAGATTTCCCTTGCGAAGAGATCTTTTTTCCTTTCGGAAAAATAATAATAATAATAATAAATAAATAAATAAATAAATCACTTTCCCCCCCCCCTCTGCAATCTGCTTTCTGCAAAGGATCAGATGTTACCCAATTCAACGGAAAGAAATTTGAGAGCCATTATGCAAGAGAGGCAGCAGAGCAGCTGGCTAGGAGGAAGTCAATCCCCTGTGACTTTTTTTTCACCCCTCTCTCTCTTTCTTCCTTGCGCTTCCCATGGACTTTCTCCTCTCTGTCTCTCTCTCTCAGAAAATTCAGTTTAAAAGTTTTGGAAAAGAGTGTGGGAAACGTCCGGTATCCCAGTCAGCCCGAGAGTTTTCATCTTTCAATAGGGAAGCTTTTGCTTTGAAAGAAAGAAAGAAAGAAAGAAAGAAAGAAAGAAAGAAAGAAAGAAAGAAAGAGAAAGAAAGAAAGAAAAAGAAGAAAGAAAGAAAGAAAGAAAGAAAGAGAAAGAAAGGAAAGAAAAGAAGGAAAGAAAGAAAGAAAGGAAGGAAAGAAAGAAAGAAAAAGAAAGAAGAAAGAAAGAAAAAGAAAGAGAAAGAAAGAAAAAGAAAGAAAGAGAAAGAAAGGAAAGAAAGAAAGAAAAAGAAAAAAGAAAGAAGAAAGAGAAAGAAAGAAAGAGAAAGAAAGAGAAAGAAAGGAAAGAAAGAAAGAAAAAGAAAAAAGAAAGAAGAAAGAAAGAAAAAGAAAGAAAAAGAAAGAAGAAAGAAAGAAAGAAAGAAAGAGAAAGAAGAAAAAGAAAGAAAGAAGAAAGAAAGAAAAAGAAAGAAAGAAAGAGAAAGAAGAAAGAAAGAAAGAAAGAAAGGAAGGAAAGAAAGGAAGGAAAGAAAGAAAGAAGAAAGAAAAAGAAAGAAAGAAGAAAGAAAGAAAAAGAAAGAGAAAGAAAGAAAGAAGAAAGAAAAAGAAAGAAAGAGAAAGAAAGAAAGAAAGAAAAAGAAAGAAAGAAAGAAAGAATCAACAAGCTGCCAAGAGAATGGAAAGACAGGCGAACAAGATGAGGGGGTTCCCTGTCCCCCCTTTGATGATCTTCTGACAAGCAAAGCCCATGGGGGAGGCCGGATTCACTCAACCGCCGTGTTACTACTACTACTACTAATAAAGTTGGAAGGGACCTTGGAGGTCATCTAGTCCAACCTCTTGCTCGGGCAGGAAGGCCTATAGGGTTTCCTGCCTGAGCAGGGGGTTGGACTAGAAGACCTCCAAAGTCCCATCCAATTCTGTTATTCTATTCTATTCTGTTCTGTTCTGTAATTCTATTCTATTCTGTATTGTATTACTCTATTCTATTCTATTCTATTCTATTCTATTCTATTCTATTCTATTCTATTCTATAAATGATTGGGGGGCTGGAGGATAAAACATATGACAAACAGCTAAGGGAACCAGATATGTTTGCTTGTTAATCTATTCAATTTCTACGGCTGTCCATCTTAAGTCACTGACCTCTGGGCAGCTTACAGTTTTGTTTAGTCTGTCAAAAAGAAGGTTTAGGGGAGACCTGATTTTTTTTTCTTTATTATTAAATTTATTTGTTTATTAAATTTATTTGCCGCCCTTCTCGCTCTGGGCAGCTTACAAGAGTAAAAGTCACATATATCCAAGGGCAATAAAAATGCAAATTACAAAATGACAGCTGTCTTCCAATATCTGTAGGGCTGCCTCAGGGAAGACGGGGTGGATTTACTCTCCAAAGCCCCTGAAGGCAGGAGAAGAAGCAACGGATGGAAACTAATCAGGGAGAGAAGCAACCTGGAACTAAGGAGAAATTTCCAGACAGTTAGAACAATCAGCCAGTGGAACTACCTGCCTCAAGAAGTTGTGGATGCTCCAACACTGCAAATTTTTAAGAAGAGATTTGACTTTGCTTGTGAAAAGGTCACAAAAGGGGATCACGCCACACCGGGGACGCCGCAACGATATAAATGTGAGTCAATTGCCAAGTGTCTTGAGTTTTGATCACGTGACCATGGGGGGGACGCTGCCAACGGTCGTTAAGTGTGAAAAATAGTCCTCAGTTGCTTTTTGACAGTGCTGCTGTCGCTTTGAAGGGGCCACTAAATGTTGTTGTAAGTCAAGGACTACCTGGATAAGGACTCTTGCCACGGGTATGGGTTGGACTAGAAGACCTCCGGGGTCCCATCCGGCTCTGTCATTCTATCCCACAAAGCTTCTTTCTGCATTTTCAATTCCGGGGCTCAGCAGGCCACAACCGGTGTGAGCTGCACACACACACACACACACACACACACACACACACACGGGCCCCTGTTTTGCGTGCCTTGTGCAAGATTAGGGAACTAAGTGTGCACATCTGCTTTTCTTTGGGCCTTATTTTATTTTTTTTCCAACAATTTAGGAACCTTCGGTAGCTTTCTGAGAAAGTTCTTTCCTTGGAACGGTTCTGAAAAGTAATATTTCCCCACTGCGTAAATTCACTTCGCTTTTTATTTATTTTTTATTTAATTTTTAAGGCCACGTAGGAGGGAGAGATGCCTCTGCCCCGCAACTCTGTCGCACGTCTGCACAATCACAAAATGCAGGTAGTCCTCAACAACCGGTGAGGCCAACGTCCCTGCAGCCAAGCCAGACCTTGGTTCAGTGAGTTTTGCCCCATTGGATGACCTGTTTTTGTGGCGGGCGTTAAGCGAATCACTGCAGCGGTTCAGTTAGTAATCACGGTCATTAAGTGAATCCAGCTCCCCCTCCCGTTGGCTTTGCTTGTCAGAAGTTCGCAAAAGGGGATCGCGTGACCCACCCTCGGGATGCTGCGACCATCATAAGTACAAGCCGGTTGCCGTGCTTCTACATTTTGATCACGTGACCCCTGGGGAATGTGGCAAGGTTTTTCTCTTTTTCTTTCTTTCTTTCTTTCTTTCTTTCTTTCTTTCTTTCTTTCTTTCTTTCTTTCTTTCTTTCTTTCTTTCTTTCTTTCTTTCTTTCTTTTTCTTTCTTTCTCTCCTTTCTCTTTCTTTCTTACATCTATCTCCATTTTTTTCTGTCCCCTTCCTTCCTTCCTTCCACTCTTTCTCCTTCCTTCCTTCCTTCCTTCCTTCCTTTCTTTCTTTCTTTCTTTTTCTTCCTTCCTTCCTTCCTTCCTTCCTTCCTTCCTTTCTCTTCCTTCCTTCCTTTTTCCCTTTCTTTCTCTCTCTTTCTTTCTTTCTTTCTTTCTTTCTTTCTTTCTTTCTTTCTTTCTTTCTTCTTTCCCCTCCCTCCCTCCCTTTCTTTCCTTTTCTTTCTTCCTTCCTTTTCTTTCTTTCTTTCTTTCTTTCTTTCTTTCTTTCTTTCTTTCTTTCTTTCTTTCCTTCCTTCTTCTTTCCCCTCCCTCCCTTTCTTTCCTTTTCTTCCTTCCTTTCTTTCTCTTCCTTCTTTCTTTCTTTCTTCTTTCCTTCCTTCCTTCCTTCCTTCCTTCCTCTTCCTTCCTTCCTTTTTCCCTTTCTTTCTCTCTCTCTTTCTTTCTTCCTTTCTTTCTTTCTTTCCTTCTTCTTTCCCCTCCCTCCCTTTCTTTCCTTTTCTTCCTTCCTTTCTTTCTCTTCTTTCTTTCTTTCTTTCTTTCTTTCTTTCTTTCTTTCTTTCTTTCTTTCTTCTTTCCTTCCTTCCTTCCTTCCTTCCTTTCTCTTCCTTCCTTCCTTTTTCCCTTTCTTTCTCTCTCTCTTTCTTTCTTCCTTCCTTTCTTTCTTTCTTTCTTTCTTTCTTTCTTTCTTTCTTTCTTTCTTTCTTTCCTTCTTCTTTCCCCTCCCTCCCTTTCTTTCCTTTTCTTCCTTCCTTTCTTTCTCTTCCTTCCTTCTTTCTTTCTTTCTTTCTTCTTTCCTTCCTTCCTTCCTTCCTTCCTTCCTCTTCCTTCCTTCCTTTTTCCCTTTCTTTCTCTCTCTCTCTTTCTTTCTTTCTTTCTTTCTTTCTTTCTTCTTTCCCCTCCCTCCCTTTCTTTCCTTTTCTTCCTTCCTTTCTTTCTCTTCCTTCTTTCTTTCTTTCTTTCTTTCTTTCTTCTTTCCTCCCTCCCTTCCCCTCCTTCCTTCCTTTTCTTTTTCTCTTTCTTTCTTTCTTTCTTTCTTTCTTTCTTTCTTTGTTTCTTTCTTTCTTTTTCTTTCTTACATGGTTTTTCATTTTTTCTCTCCGTCCCCTTTCTTTCTTTCTTTCTTTCTTTTCTTTCTTTCTTTTCTTTCTTTCTCTCCTTTCTCTTTCTTTCTTACATCTATCTCCATTTTTTTCTGTCCCCTTCCTTCCTTCCTTCCTTCCTTCCTTCCTTCCTTCCAGTCTTTCTCCTTCCTTCCTTCCTTCCTTCCTTCCTTCCTCTTTCTTTCTTTCTTTCTTTCTTTCTTTCTTTCTTTCTTTCTTTCTTTCTTTCTTTCTTTCTTTTTCTTCCTTCCTTCCTTTCTTTCTCTTCCTTCCTTCCTTTTTCCCTTTCTTTCTTTCTTTCTTTCTTTCTTTCTTTCTCTCCTTTCTCTTTCTTTCTTACATCTATCTCCATTTTTTTCTGTCCCCTTCCTTCTTTCCTTCCTTCCTTCCTTCCTTCCTTCCTTCCTTCCTTCCTTCCTTCCACTCTTTCTCCTTCCTTCCTTCCTTCCTTCCTTCCTCTTTCTTTCTTTCTTTCTTTCTTTTTCTTCCTTCCTTCCTTTCTTTCTCTTCCTTCCTTCCTTTTTCCCTTTCTTTCTTTCTTTCTTCTTTCCCCTCCCTCCCTCCCTCCCTCCCTTTCTTTCCTTTTCTTTCTTTCTCTTTCTTTCTTTCTTTCTTTCTTTCTTTCTTTCTTTCTTTCTTTCTTTTCTTTCCTTCTTCTTTCCCCTCCCTCCCTTTCTTTCCTTTTCTTCCTTCCTTTCTTTCTCTTCCTTCTTTCTTTCTTTCTTTCTTTCTTTCTTTCTTTCTTTCTTTCTTTCTTCTTTCCTCCCTCCCTTCTCTTCCTTCCTTCCTTTTCTTTCTTCTTTCTTTCTTTCTTTCTTTCTTTCTTTCTTTCTTTCTTTCTTTCTTCTTTCCCCTCCCTCTTTCCTTCCTTCCTTTCATCTCCTCTTTCCTTCTTTCTTTCTTTCTTTCTTTCTTTCTTTCTTTCTTTCTTTCTTTCTTTCTTTCTTCTTTCCTCCCTCCCTTCTCTTCCTTCCTTCCTTTTCTTTCTTCTTTCTTTTTCTTTCTTTCTTTCTTTCTTTCTTTCTTTCTTTCTTTCTTTCTTTCTTTCTTTCTTTCTTTCTTTCTTCTTTCCCCTCCCTCTTTCCTTCCTTCCTTTCATCTCCTCTTTCCTTCTTTCTTTCATTTCTTCGCTTCTTTCACTCTTTATTAGTTTGTGATCATTTTTTTTAAATATGACTAACATTCACAAGTCCCCTTTCCCAGCGCCGCTGTGACTTCGAACGGTCGCTAAACGAACCGTTGTAAACCTACTTGAATGGCAAGCCCTCCTGCTCGGTCACACGGTTGTTAAGCGAATCCTGCTTCCCTCGTAGGCTTTGCTTGCCAGAAGGTCGCAAAAGGCAGCGGGGGGGGGGGGAATCACGTGACCTTCTGGGACTCTGCAACAGTCATAAGTACAAGCCAGTTGCCCAGCATTCGAATGGGGATGGAGCAACGGTCGTAAGGGTGAAACCCCGTCATAAGTCACTATTTTTTTCAGTCGTAACTTCGAACGGCAGCTGTAATAAGGTCGGGCAAAGGGTGGCAAAGACGACGGCGGAGTCTTTATCTGAGATTCCATCAGATAAATGCAGGCGCAGCCCAGACTTCTCCATCCCTGGGAGGACACCGGTGCCTCTCTGCGTGAGTCAGCCCCTTTGGCTGCCCTCCTCTTAATTTCGGAGCGATGACCGAGCCCATGAGTCACGGCCAGCAGCAGCCAGGGTGGAGGCCCTCCCGAAACAGGAGGTGGGGGTGCCACCCAAACAGAAAAGACAACAAAACAACCAGCGGAACAGCCAGAGAGTCACCCGGTTTTTTTTTATTATGATTATTTTGGGAAAGGAGTCTGCTTGCCCAGGAAAAAAAATCTTTCCCCTGCAGGGGCAGGAGGGGTTAGTAAAGAGAGCCTGCAGGCTCCCCATGCTGCCCCCCCCCCGTCCAGTTCCCTTTTCTTAACTGCCCCTTAAAATAAATGTTCTGAAGTGGTTTAGAAAGGAACTAAAAATGAACGCAAACTAATAAAGAGTGAAAGAAGCAAAGAAATGAAAGAAAGAAGGAAAGAGAAGATAGATGGAAGGAAGGAAGGAAGGAAGGAAGAAAGAAGAGAAAGAGGAAGGAAGGAGAATGAGAGGAAGGAAGGAAGGAAGGAAGGAAGGAAGGAAGGAAGGAAGGAAGAAGAGAAAGAGGAAGGAAGGAGAATGAGAGGAAGGAAGGAAGGAAGGAAGGAAGGAAGGAAGGAAGGAAGGAAGAAAGAAGAGAAAGAGGAAGGAAGGAGAATGAGAGGAAGGAAGGAAGGAAGGAAGGAAGGAAGGAAGGAAGGAAGGAAGGAAGGAAGGGGACAGAGAAAAAATGGAGATAAATGTAAGAAAGAGAAAGAAGAAAGAAAGAAAAAAGAAAGAAAGGGGAGGGAGGGAGAAAGAAAGAAAGAAAGAAAGAAGAGAAAGAAAGGGGACAGAAAAAATTAAGATTGATATAAGAGAAAAAGAAAATAAAGAAAGAAAGATGGAAGAAACAAAGGAAGGAAGGGAGACAAAGAAAAAATGGAGATAAATGTAAGAAAGAAAGAGAGGAAAGGAAAAGAAAGAAAGAAAGGGAAGGGAGGGAGGGAGGACAAAAGAAAGAAAGAAAGGAGAGAAAGAAAGGGGACAGAGAAAAAATGAAGATCGATATAAGAAAGAAAAAGAAAAAAAGAAAGAAGGAAGGAAGGAAGGAAGGGAGACAAAGAGAAAAAATGGAGATAAATGTAAGAAAGAAAGAGAAAGAGGGAAAAAAGAAAGAAAGGGAAGGGAGGAAGAAAGAAAGAAAGAAAGAGAAAGGGGATAGAGAAAAAATGAAGATCGATATAAGAAAGAAAAAGAAAGAAAAGAAGGAAGGAAGGGAGAGAAAAAATGGAGATAAAGAAAGAAAAAGAAAGAAGAGAAAGGGAGAAAGGTTAAAAAGTGCAGAAAGAGAGAATGAAAAAGAAAGAGAAAAAAAGGAGACTTCCAATTTCTTCTTCTTCCTCTTCAGAAACAGGAGCCCATTTATAATAATCACTCTTACTTTTGGATTCCAAAAAAGCCGCTCCCTTCTTCCTCTTCTCCAGGCTCCCCTACTTCTCCAGAGCCAGGTCGGGAAGGCACCCCCTGCTGCTTCGTGCCACCAGGCCGGCTTCCACTCAGGCGTGGGCCCAGCGGGCTCCCTGCCCTCCTTCCGGCGCGGGCAAAACGGGGGCAAAGTCTCTTCTCTTTTTCCAGACCAGAAACCCCCCCCCCCTTGCCCTGCCTGAGAAAAGTGCTCGCTTCTCTTTCTTCTGCCCACTTCTCCTTCTCGGTATCTCAAAGTCTGCGAGAGCCGGGCCGAACCCCCAAAACACAACCACATCCACAGGTTGTTGTCCAAAATAAAAAACGGGTCGCCACTTCACTTTTCCATTTGTTCTTTGGTTGCGTTTCAGTTTTTTTGCTCTGGGAGATTTCTTTCTTTCTTTTTCTTTCTTTCTTTCTTTCTTTCTTTCTTTCTTTCTTTCTTTCTTTCTTTCCTTCTTTTCTTTCTTTCTTTCTGTCTTTCTCCCTCACTCCCTCATTCCCTTCCTTCCTTCTTTCCTTCTTTCTTTCTGCTTCCTTCCTTCCCTGTTTCCATATTTCCTTCTTTTTCTCTCCCCCTCCCTCCCTCCCTCTTTTTCCTTCCTTCCTTCCTTCCTCCCTTCCTTCCTTCCTTCTTTTCCTTCTTTTCTTTCTGTCTGTCTTTTTCCCTCACTCCCTCATTCTTTCTCCCTTCCTTCCTTCCTTCCTTCCTTCCTTCCTTCCTTCCTTCCTTTCTGCTTCCTTCTTTTCCTTCTTTTCTTTCTGTCTGTCTTTTTCCCTCACTCCCTCATTCTTCCTTCCTTCCTTCCTTCCTTCCTTCCTTCCTTCCTTTCTGCTTCCTTCCTTCCCTGTTTCCATATTTCCTTCTTTTTCTCTCCCCCTCCCTCCCTCCCTCCCTATTTTTCCCTTCCTTCCTTCCTTTCTTCCTTCCTTCCTTTCCGTCCTTCCTTCCTTCCTTTCTTTCTTTCTTTCTGTCTGTCTTTCTCCCTCACTCGCTCATTCCCTTTCTTTCTTTCTTTCTTTCTCTCTCCTTCCTTCCTTCCTTCCTTCCTTCCTTCCTTCCTTCCTTCCTTCCTTCCTTCCTTCCTGTATCCTCCTCTCCTGCTGCACGTGGTGATCTTATTGGGATTTGTACAAGTGATAATTCACCCCAGATTAAAAAGATTAAAAAGGGTCACTTACTTAAAACCTAGAATCAAAAGGGGTCTAGTAGCACCTTTTCCCACAATTTTTTATTAAAGGCAACAGCTCGGAGAAACGATTACACTTTTTATAAAATGTGTTGAATAGAGCAAGTTTTATGCCACAAAAATAAAACAGGCATTTCATGTTATCAAGTACAAACACAAGATTTCAATTTTGCTTCCAAAATCCCTGAGTTTTGCTTCCCGTAGGTAAGAAAGAAAAGAAAGAGAAAGGGAAAAAAGAAAGAGAAAGGAAAAGAAATGGAAAGTGAGAGAAAGCGAGAGAGAAAGAAAAACAGAAAAGAGAAAGGGAGAGAAACCGAACATAAGAAAAGAGAAAAAAAGGAAAAGAGAAAGAGAAAGGAAAGAGAAAGAAAAAGAAATGAAAAGTGAGAGAGAGAATGAAAGAGAGAGAGAGAAAAGAAAGAAAGGGAGAGAAAGAAAGGAAAATAAGAGAAAGAGAAAAAAGGAAAAGAGAAAGAGAAAGAAAGGAAAGAAAAAGAAAAAGAAATGAAAAGTGAGAAAGAGAAAGAAAAACAGAGAAAAGAGAAAAGGAGAAAGAGAAAGGAAAAGGAAAAGAAAAGAAAGAAAAAGAAATGAAAAGTGAGAGAAAGAATGAAAGAAAGGGAGAGAAAGAAAGGAAAGTAAGAGAAAGAGAAAGGAAAAGGAAAGAAAAAACTGAAAGAGAGGGAGAGAAAAAGAAAAGGAAGGACAGAAGGAAGGAAGGAAGGAGACAGAAGGAAAAAAGAAGAGAAAGCTTCCACTTGTCAACATCAAGCTAAATCATCCTAATAAACCTGCCTAATAAAGCATGTTTTGACCTGTGGGAAGAAACAGAATAGATCGTTTGCCTGATCTTCCCAGAGAAAGTTCCAGAATCTGGGAACGCGTCTCTTACTTTCCCAGGCTAAAGTAACCCCAACCTAGGAAAAAGGCCCTGAAGCCCCCAGCCCCCCCCCCCAAAAAAACCCCAAAGCAAGATTGAAAAACCTGTCTGGCCACATAACCTGCAAGTCGCCCATCCTCACCGTGACTTTTCAAGGGTAGACTGCTCTTGAACACGGAGCTTGCCCGCTAAGGTTTGGTTCCTGAAAGCACCGCCTTTTGCAGCCTGAGGCCTGCCACCAATGACTTGACACTGTCCTGACCCCTCCCTCCTCCCCCCCATCAACCCCCCAGCCCCCTCCCCCCCAGCCCCTTATCAAAACCCGAGAAAGAATAGAGTGAAACCGCAAATAAACCCACAACTTTTGAAAGTTTGTCTTTCCAACTGGGAGGCGATAAGAATCCCGGATTAAATCAAGAAATCCACACGTATTCACACACCTAATCAAAGGCAAAGACACTTGGGGGTGGGGAGGGAGAGGAAGGAAGTGGGGGGGGGAAATGAGGTGGCCTGCATACCCGTCGGAAGAGATCAGATGCAGAAAAACCGAACAGGGCTGGAGTTATAGGCAACATCCAAGGCCTTGCAAAGGTGACCTGATCTTCTTTTCAAGTTGGTTCTCTCCCCCCCCCCCCAAGCAGGAGAACCGGGTGCAAAGATATGACTTTCAAATAAACAAATGAATCAAAAGGCTTTATGGGCGCTGGGTGGTCTCTGAGCTTTGGGGGCTTTCTGCAGACGTTTCATGACCCAACTAGGTGATATAGTCAGGGTTAGAAGGGAGAGTGTTTGGGGAAAGGAGGAGGAGGAGGAGGAGGAGGAGAGCTACTGTGGGGTCCTTGGTGCTCTCGGAGCTGGGTGGTTTTCTTGCAGACGTTTCATGACCCAACTAGGTGATACAGTCAGTGCTAGGGGGTTTGCTGAAAGGAGGAGGAGGAGGAGGAGGACGACGACGACGACTGTGGGGTCCTTGGTGCTCTCTGAGTTGGGTAGTTTTCTTGCAGACGTTTCATGACCCAACTAGGGAACATCATCAATGCTAGAAAGGAGGAGAAAGGAGGTGAAGGAAGGAAAGAAGGAAGGAAGGAAGGAAGGAAGGAAGGAAGGAAGGAAGGAAGGAAGGAAGGAAGGAAGGAAGGAAGGAAGGAAGGAGAACTATGGGGTCCTTGGTGCTCTCTGAGCTGGGTGGTTTTCCTGCAGACATTTCATGACCCAACTAGGTGATACAGTCAGTGCTAGGGGGGTTGCTGAAAGGAGGAGGAGGAGGAGGAAGAGGAGGAGGAGGAGGAGGACTAAGACTGTGGGGTCCTTGGTGCTCTCTGAGCTGGGTAGTTTTCTTGCAGACGTTTCATGACCCAACTAAGTGATACAGTCAGTGCTAGAAGGGAGGGGGTTTGCTGAGGAGGAGGAGGAGGAGGAGGAGGAAGAGAAGGAGGAGGAAGAGGAGGAGGAGGAGGACTGTGAGGTCCTTGGTGCTCTCTGAGCTGGGTAGTTTTCTTGCAGACGTTTAATTACCCAACTAGGTGACATCATCAGTGCTACAAGGGATTGAACAAGCCCTACTTCCCTCTAGCACTGATGATGTTAACTACTTGAGTCATGAAACGTCTGCAAAAGACATACCAAGCTCAAGACACACCAAGAACCCTCCTCCCCCTCCTCCTTTCCACAAACTCCCTCCCTCCTTGCACTGATGAAGTTACCTAGTTGGGTCATGAAACGTCAGCCAGGAAGCCAGAGAGCACCAAGTACCACCTCCTCCTCCTCCTCCTCCTCCTCCTCCTCCGATGATGTCTCCTCGTTGGGTTCCCAGCCCAGCTCAGAGAGCACCCAGGACCCATCACTCGAACCCTGATCCACAAAAGGCCTTTAGCGTTTTGTGTCCCTGCTGATTAAACAACAACTTCTTGCAAATTAGACCCCGAAAATGTCCTCGTTCAACATCCCACCTATCAAATTAATAAGTAAACAAATCAATGTTAACGGAAGCCAAGGCACTCATTGATTTCTCGCTGTGCTCCAAACAAGCACAGGATAAAAACACAATCGGTACCGCAAAACAATAGTTTAACAACACAGCAGAGCTTCTAGTTTGGAAAGGGCCACATTCAAACCAGCCTTTGTGCATTCCAGTTAATGTTCTTTTTCCCCCCAAAAGAAATCACATTGGCTTGTGAGAACTCAGCTAACCCGGGTCCAGCTACGAATATTTTTTGCCCTGGGGGGGGGGGCACAAGGAGCCTCTCTCGTTGTAGAAAAAGAGAATAATTTTAACCACACACACGCACACTGTGGCAGTGAGGATCAGCTTTGCAAAACTCAAACGACAGACAATCCGCATTCCCAGGGCTGCAGGTCAACAAACCTTCATGTAACCGCGATGGAGCTTGCCCCGGATCTGTTCATCCAAATGTTGGCTTTTCCCCTTACCCCCCCCCCCTCGTCCGAACCAGCTTATGTAGATCAAACGCAAAGCAGGCAGCGAAGAGAGCAACCCCGGCCGAGCCATCCAAGCTGCGCAGTTGCCCCAAGTGGGGAGGTGCATAGGATCCCGCGCAAAGCCACTTTGCGAAGGGCGCCTGGCCAGAGCGAGGGCGCGCAGCGGGGACGTCCCGGGGACCCTTCTGCCCCTCTGTTCTTTGCCCCGCCCACTTTTCCAGGCAATCCCGCGTGTGTGTGTGTGTGTGTGTGTGTGTGCGCGCGTGTGCGTGTGTGTGTGTGTGTGTGGCTTGTCTCCTTGGAAGAAGCGCCCCGTCGGGAGACCCCGCTGGAAGGACGCGCACGGCCGCCCTCTTCCTCCTCCCCCCTTACGACCTGGTGCCCCCCTCTTCCTCCGCGGGACTACAACTCCCATCGCCCCGGCCAGCCCCCCCACCCCCCCAGTAGCACCCGACGGAGTGCTTCCCTCTACCGGGTTGGATAGCCCTGTTGCGCGAAGACGGGGTCCGAGGGGGTGCGAAACTCGGGGTTCACTTAGGTGGGGCCCCCCTGCCTGGTCCCTCAATGCCCACCCCCCCCCCCGCCGGCAAACCGACGATGCCGGCTGATGGGACGAGGGTGGGGGGAGGAAAGAAGAAAGGGCGTCTGGGTCGGAAGGATCGGGCCGGGACGGAGGGAGGGGCAGCCGGGACCCAAATAAGGACCCCCGCCCCTTCTTTCACATCTCCCCCCCCCCAAACAAACGATGGGACGGGAAGGCAGGAGGAAAGGGGGGCTGGCTTCCAGGCATCGGGCCGGGAGCGAGGGAGGGGGGCATCGGGGGCCCCAGATGGGGACCCCCGCCCCGTCCCTCCATTCCACCCCCCCCCAAACTGATGGGACAAGCAGGCAAGGAAGAGGGAAGGCAGACTGGGTCCCAAGCATGGGGCCTGGAGCGAGGGAGGGGGACATGGGGGGGCGCCCCGTCCCTCAATCCCACCACCCCCAAACAGACGGGGCGCGTGCCCCCCCCCCGCTGGAACGAGGCGGGAAGGCAGGAAAGAGGAAGGGGAGGCTGGCTTCGAAGGAAGGGGGGTGAGCGAGGGAGGGGGCAAGATGGAGACCCCCGCCCCGTCCCTCAATTCCACCCCCCCACCCCCCCAAACACATTAGCCGGCTGATGGGACGGGGCGGGAAGCTAGGAAAGAGGAAGGGGCGGCTGGCTTCGAAGAAGGGGGGGTGAGCGAGGGAGGGGGCAAGAGGGAGACCCCCGCCCCGTCCCTCAATTCCACCCAACCCCCCCCCCAAACACATTACGCCGGCTGAAGGGACGGGGCGGGAAGCTAGGGAAGAAGAAAGGGGGGGGGTGGCTGCGAAGGAGGGGGGGAGCGAGGGAGGGGGCAAAATGGAGACCCCCGCCCCGTCCCTCAATTCCACCCCCCTAAATGCATCACGCCGGCTGATGGGACGGGGGGAGGGAAGCTAGGGAAGAGGAAGGGGCGGCTGGCTTCGAAGGAGGGGGGGTGAGTGAGGGAGGGGCCAGCTGGGGCCAAGAGGGGGACCCCCGCCCCGCCAAGAGGGGGACCCCCTTCCCCCAATTCCACCCCCCCAATGCATCACGCCGGCTGATGGGACGGGGGGGGGAAGCTAGGGAAAAGGGGGCCTGGCTTCGGAGGATCGGGGAGGGAGGGGGCAGCCTGGGGGGGCCACAGATGGAGACCCTCCCCCCGCCGACGGCCAGACCGGGGGTCCCGCGCCCACCTGGAGCCTCGCAGAGCGACCGCGCCTCCGCCACCGCGGGGGGCTCGACAGCGGAGCCGGGTCGGGACGGAGCCGGGACCGGACCGGGCAGGGGCGCCGTCTAGCCCAACCGAGCCGTCGCTCACTCACCTGATCGGCCAGCCGGGCCGCCGAGCTTCCGCAGGGAGGAGTCGCGCCGGACCGCCCCCGACGACGGGCCGGCAGGTGCCTCCCTTCCGGGCCGGGCGGTGCCGCGGAGCGCTGCGGAGCGCAGCCGGGGAGCCCTGCGGGGGTCGCGGGACGCTGCCGGGGCTCGGGGGGGGGGCGGCAGCTGCGCCTCTGGGGCCGGGAAGCCCGGCTGGGGCTGCGGAGCGGGAGGCAGGGCGTCCCAGCTCGGGCGCAGGAGAAAGACAACCCGGCTTAGATCCGGGTTCCCCTCCACCGGGACGGGGAACCTCCGGAGGGGAGGGGTCTCTCCAGCTTGGTAACTTTCAGGTGGGTGGACGTCAACTCCCAGAATTCCCCTGCCAGCATGCTTTAAGAGGAGTGGATTTCAACTCCCAGAATTCCCTGGTCTGCATGCTTTAAGAGGGGCGGACTTAACTCCCAGAATTCCCCTGCCAGCATGCTTTAAGAGGGGCGGACGTAACTCCCAGAATTCCCCTGCCAACATGCTTTAAGAGGGGCGGACCTAACTCCCAGAATTCCCCTGCCAACATGCTTTAAGAGGGGCGGACGTAACTCCCAGAATTCCCCTGCCAGCATGCTTTAAGAGGGGCGGACGTAACTCCCAGAATTCCCCTGCCAGCATGCTTTAAGAGGGGTGGACTTAACTCCCAGAATTCCCCTGCCAGCCTGCTTTAAGAGGAGTGGACTTCAACTCCCAGAATTCCCCTGCCAGCATGCTTTAAGAGGGGTGGACTTAACTCCCAGAATTCCCCTGTCAGCATGCTTTAAGAGGGGTGGACGTAACTCCCAGAATTCCCCTGCCAACATGCTTTAAGAGGAGTGGACTTAACTCCCAGAATTCCCCTGCCAACATGCTTTAAGAGGGGTGGATTTCAACTCCCAGAATTCCCTGGTCTGCATGCTTTAAGAGGGGCGGACTTAACTCCCAGAATTCCCCTGCCACCTTGCTGTCCACCATCCAAAGTTGCCAAGCTTGAGCGACATGGCTCCAGGCACTGGGAAATGGCCTCAAAAGCTTCTCATAGCTGACCCAAGCAAGTTGCTATATTAAAAGAGGAGGGGGGAAGCAGGCAGGAGCCCAAGGCAGCCCCCCCCAGAGCAAAACCTCTGGGTTGATTGACTGATTCTCTCCCACCGTGGAGGAAGGAAGTGCGGGGGGGCTGCTTTTCTGCAATGCTCAGTCACCTGGACTGACGTGTTTTATAAATGCATAAATATATCAGAATTGATATTTGATATTCTTGCCCTTAAAATGTCACTGGATGGACCTGGAACGTCAAGAGGAGCAGATCTCAGTTTGCAAAAAAGTTGCATTGTTTATTGATTTTATTTATTGGTATCCCTTTTTTTATTTTTACAAATAGCCCAATAATCATACCCAACGTACCTTCCTCCACCTCTTTCTGTTCCTTACAACAACGACCCTGTGAGGTGGCTTGGGCTGAGAGAGAGAGAGGAATTGGCCCATCGCCCAGCCGGCTTGCGTACCTAAGGTGAGACTAGAACTCACGGTCTCCTGGTTATTGATGCAAAGTCACCAAGCCAGTTTTCAGGCCTTAAGGCAGAACTAGAACTCACTGTCTCCTGGTGATTGACTCAAAGTCCCCCAGCCAGCTTTTTTATACCTAAGCCAGCTTTGATGCCTGAGTCAGGACTAGAACTCACTCTCTCCTGGGGATTGGCCCAAAGTCATCCAGTCGGCTTTCATACCTAAGGTGACACTAGAATTCACCGTCTCCTGGTGGCTGGACCAAAGTCACTCAGCTGGCTTTTCACGCCTGAACTAGAACTCACCGTCTTCCACTGATTGACCCAAAGTTGCCCAGCCAGCTTTTTTTTATATCTAAGCCAGCTTTGATGGAACAATTAGGACTAGAACTCACCATCTCCTGTTCATTGGCCCAAGGTCACCCAGGCTGAAGCTGGACCCAAATTTGGGATGCAACTAAATTCTTATGAGCAGTTTTTTTTTATTGAAAAGTTTTATACAAGTTTTTAACAATATCCCCCCCTAAAATAACCCCCTCCCTCCCTCCCCCCCACTCACTTCCCAGAGCTGGTTACAAGGTTACAAATAAACAAACAAATTCTAAATAAACTTATCCAACTATACAAATAACAAAATCAGTAATGTACTTTAACTCGAATACAAAACAAATTTAAGCAAATAATATATATATATATATATATATATATATATATATATATATATATATATAAACAATATAAGCAATTCCAAATTAAAAAACTAAAAATTATTCATAATCTAAATAACACTTTTTAATCCCATATCAACTCTATTTACTCTACATATAATTTATCCCTCTTTTCCACGCTGAGGTGTATATTTCTTTTAAACAACCATTCATCCATAATAAACATAAAATTTTCCTTCCAGTATAACCCAACCAACAAACTTAAATTCGATAAACTTGGCTATTTGCTTTTTTCCCACCCCTAAGTAAATCTATTAATACCCTCCTGCTTAAGAAGTTACCATTCATCTTAATCACAGAGATCATTAGAATTTAAATTCTTTTTTACATTTACCAATTCTTATGAGCAGTTTTGTAATCCAACTCCTGAACATGTTCAAGCAGAGGCCACTTGAGGCTTTTACCAGGATTCCTGGTCTGAGCAAGGGGGGGGGATAGGCTAGATGATCTCTGGGTTGCCTTCCAATTTTAGGACTTAGGACCTCGGCTGAGCCCCAAAGTTTCTGTTGCTAAGCAAGTCAGTGGTTAAGTGAACTTTGCCCCATTTTACGAGCTTTTTTGCCACCGTTGTTAAACGAATCATAGAATTTCGTAAGTTAAACAACTTGGTCGTTAAGTGAGTCCGGCTTGCCCACTGACTTGCTGGAAGGTCGAAAAAGGGGATCACGTGACACCCCCCCTCCCAGACTCTGCAACCGTCAGGAATAAGAACCAGTTTGCCAAGGGTCCCAATTTTGATCGCCTGACCCTGGGGATGTGGCAGGTTGCTAAGTGTGAAAAACATCGTAGCTTTCAACGGTCACTAAACAAAGCGCCGTTAAGTCGAGAACTAGCTTTGGAAGAGAAAGGGGAATGCCAGCTGCTCTTTCTCAAGAGAAGGGCCCTGGCAAGGAAACCACAAAGTTTACACTTGGGTAGTCATCCTAATCCGGAAGCGGCTGGCACAGAAGGACAAGGCGGGTGTGTAGTTTCCACAACCGAGATCACACTTCCTGGACTGAATGAAACAGGCCGATCTTTGAGGTTTTAATTCTCACCTTTGGCTGCATGAGATTGTGGGATGTAAAAGGATCAGACTTTGTCGGGCCGATTTTGAAAAAAAAAAAGCTCAAAAAAACAGGAGCCGGTTTGGCCCCCGAATCGGTGGGCTGCATTGGAAAATGGAAAAAAAGCAAACGAGAACGAGACAACATGAAAACAAGGAAAATCCACACGGCGGCTGTGATGTCCCAAGGAGCTGAATATGACCTCGGGAGGCAACACAGAACCGGCACGGCCGGATCCCCAAAACTAAGCAGAAAAAACGGAGATGGTTGGTGGTTGGGATGGGAGACCACTAAGAGATCTCTTAGGAGAGTAGAAGGACCGGCAAATTCTTGCAAAAGCGGAAGCTGACCGGAAACCACCTTCATTTCGATCTTTGAAACGTTGATAAATCTGAGCTGAATTATGTTGCTCCTTGCGAATTTAGGGAGGGAGAAGCTTTACCGATTGGATGGCTACCTGTCAAAAGGAGAAGACATCAGCAGCCCTTAGAAACTCAGTTTTCTACCCCTCCTGACAGAATGAAAGAGGGGTAGAAATGTAAAAATATTGGGATGATGTATGTCAGTGTTTCTCAACCTTGACAATTTTAAGGCATGTGAACTTCAACTCCCAGAATTCCACAGCCAGCAATGCCTTAAATTGAAGTCCACATGCCTTAAAATTGTCAAGGTTGAGAAACACTGATGTATGTGAATGAAAAGTTTGAAATTTAAAGGTGAATTAGGCTGAAGAGAATCAGGACTAAGTGACTGAAGCACTAGGGAAATTAAGCTTAAATAAGAAGTTGGAAAATAAGATATATAGTGATTTAACAGATTAACTTTTACAAATATAAGTGAAACATAAATTGATCAGAGAAGATGTTATAGGTAGATGTCATAAGACAGATAAGCAGCATGGTATTTTTACAACGTATTTTTACAACGGAAAACAGTGGGATGGTGTATCTAAATGGAAAACCTGGATATTTAGAGGATTAATATTGAGCAAATTATGACGGATAAGAATGGTTTGAATATTAAGGGGAAATTAAGCTTAGATAAGAATAGGATATATGGTGAACTAATAAGATGATTTTTAGAAAAATAACACGTTGATAAGAAAAAATGTCATACGTGGATGTTATATGTACAAACATAAAAAATGTTTATATTTAACCATGTATGCACTGAAAATATTAAGAATGATATTTGTTTAAGGTTGAAGAAGGAGTATATTATTGGGAAAAGGGAAGATCAAAGAAATACACTATTAATATATAAATTATGGAATTACAAAAATTAATTATTATTGACTGTTAAATTATTGTTTTTTTTTTAAAATACATGCTGTACACTAGGCACTAAGGATTGTCACTGTAAAAAAATCAATAAAACATTTCTAAAAAAAACAACAACGTAATAAATGCAGGTAGTCTTAGACTTAGAACTGTTTAGGGACTGTTCAAAGTTACAACGGCACTTTAAAAAGTGACTTAGGACCGTTTTCCACACTTATGACCGTTGAAGCATCCCCGCGGTCAGGTGATTTACATTCGGATACTTGGCCACTGACTCATATTTATGACGGTCGCAGTGTCCCGGGGTCACGTGATCCCCTTTCTGTGATCTTCTGACACAAGCAAAGTTAAGGGGGGGGGGAGCCGTGTTACTAATTGAACAACTGCAGTTGTTCAATGACATTTTGTAACACAAACACAGATATGTTATTCTAGGGCTTTGCGTCTGCTGTGGCATTTTGTACAATGCTTATAATCACTTGGAGCCGAGCCCTTGATAAATTCGTACATCAATCACTGCCAGGGTGCCTGGCCCTTTAAGGGCTGGCCACGCCTTCCCTTCCTCCCACCCAGCTCCGCCCTCCATGCGATTGGTGGCATGCAGCAATGCCTACGGGCCAGTGAGATTTGAGTGAGGAGAGGCCCACCAATCAGAAAGCAAAGAGCGAAGTGGCTAGTTTCCTCTTGATCCATGTGCCACCCAGCATGGCCCATAGAGATAGGAAAATTAAGAGTGGCACGTGGTACTGCCATTCTGTGAAGACAGAATTCTGGTCTGAGCAGAACAACCTGGAGTTAATAATAATAATAATAGAGTTGGAAGGGACCTTGGTGGTCATCTAGTCCAACTCCCTGCTCAGGCAGGAAATCCTATACTATTTTAGACAAATGGCTGTCCAGTTGCGCTCTCAATTCCCACGAAACTGTTTGTGTTGTTAAGTGAGAAATTGTTAAGTGAGTTTTGCCCCAGTTGACGACTTTATTTTGATGTTGTTAAGTGAATCGCTGCAGGGGTTAAATTAGCAACACGGTTGTTAAGTGAATCTGGCTTCCCCGTTGACTTGACTTGTCGTAAGGTCGCAACAGGGGGATCACGTGACCCCGGCGGGAGACTGCGACCGTCATAAATACGAACCGGTTGCCCAGCCTGTGAATGTTGATCCCGTGGGGACGCTGCATCGGTCGTTAAAAACAGTCATAGGTTCCTTTTTTTGAGCGCCGTTGTAACTTCGGACGGTCACTAAACGAGTCGTCGTAAAGCGAGGACTGCCTGTATTTCGTTCTTCGTAGGCAAGATGAAATGAAAAAGGCTGGTTCCTGTTGCCCTCCCGTTTCTGGGGGGGGGAAAGTAAATAATCCCCACCAACTTGGGGGTTTAAGAGCCAGAAAAAGAAAATCTGGTTGATGTGGGCGAAGCGGAGGAAACGGCCACAAAGTCCGGAAGCAGAACTGGAAGAGGAACCGAAAGAAATCAGGAGCTTTGGGTGATGCTTTTGATTGGTCAAAACGGAAGATGGGAGGGCTGGGAGAAGGAACGTGGGCAGAGGGTTGAAGTCCATGAGTCATAAAAGAGCCAAGGTTGCCTACCCCTGAACATGGGTGTGCTAATGTTTATTTATTAGATTGTTATCCTGCTGCCCTTGTTATTTTTTATAAGTAGCTCAAGAGGGTGAAGATACCCCTTACACTCTCCTGCTGCTTCCCCCCCCCCAAACAACAATCTTGCCAGGTGTGCTGGGCTCAGAGAGAGGGATTGGCCCGAAGCCAGCCAACCAGTTTTCATGCCTAAGGCGGGAGTAGAATTCACCGTCTCCTGGTGATTGGCCCAGAGTCACACAACCTGCTTTCACGTCTAAGGCAGGACTAGAACTCACCGTCTCCTGGTGATCGGCCAGCAGCCGAAAAGGCCAATGCAATCCTGGGCCGTGTTAACAGAGGGATAGAATCACGATTACGTGAAGGGTTAATACCACTTTACAAGGCCTTGGTAAGGCCACACTTGAAACGCTGCATCCAGTTTTGGTCACCACGATGTAAAAAAAGATGCTGAGACTCTAGAACAGTGGTTCTCCACCTGTGGGTCGGGACCCCATTTGGGGTCGAGCAGCCATCTTACGGGGGTCGCCAAACAACGCAGTCCGCCATTTTTTCCCCCTTTTCCTTCGCTGTGCTACTCCCTTTTCTTTTATTGGCTTTTGAAAGCCAATAGAATAGACTCTCTTGAATAGAGTCTAATTCTATTGGCTTTCCAAAGCCAATCGGAATTGTCCAGGCTGTCTCTGCCCTGCTGAGCCCGCCAAAAGCCCCAGTCTGCAAACGGTGCTGCACCAGTTGAGTAGTCCTCGACTTACGACCGGTTGGGGGGTACGGCATTAAAAAGGTTGAGAACCACTGCTCTAGAAAGAGTGCAGAGAAGAGGAACAAAGAGGATCAGGGGACTGGAGGCTAAAACATATGAGAAACGGCTGCTGGAATTGGGGATGTCTAGTTTAAGGAAGAGAAGGACGAGGGGGGACAGGATAGCAGTCTTCCAGTATCTCAGGGGCTGCCATAAAGAAGAGGGAGTCAAGCTATTCTCCAAAGCGCCCGAAGGCAGGACAAGAAGCAACGGATGGAAACCAATCCAGGAGAGAAGCATGCAGATGACCAAGAGCAATAATTAGCCGTTTAGCGTGAAAGTAAAAAAAAACTCAAATATCTTTGGGCATGAAACTAAGAGAAAGGGGAAGGATGTTGTCGATGTGAACGGAAGGGGTCCCGACCTGTGAAGTGCAGAAAAGGGAAAGTTTCAGGTCCCGTTATGACTGCCTGGGCTAAAATATATGTCGGGCTGAAAGAGAGGCGGACAGCTTAGCGGCTGAGCACGAAATGGGAAACACACTGGTGGGTGAACGTCCCAGGCTGAGCTCCGGGTGAGAAGGGTGGGAGAATCTTGAGTTCTGAGGGAATGCAGCACTGAGCTGCATGGAGAAACGGGACGTAAGGCCGTTTAATTACTTATATTTAGAACTCAGGGTCTCTTGTGGCCTCAAAGTCGCCCCCCCCCCGCCCGCCATTCGCGCTCAGGGCCCTCCGTCTGCTGGTGATTGATTCTTCCCAGTTGCTCCCCAGTTGCTTCCAAGGCCGGGACTGATGCTCATCTGCTGGTGCTTGATTCTTCCTCCTCCTCCTCCTCCCCTCTTGCTCCTCCTTCCCTCTCCTCTTTCTCCCACTCATTTTTTCTCCTGCTCTTCCTGCTCCTCCCTCCCTCCCCTCTTGCTCCTGCCTCTCCTCCTTTTCTCCTCCTTTTCGTCTTCTTCTTTCTCCTCCCCTCTCGCTCCTGCTCCTCCTTTCACCTGCTCCTCCTCCCCTCTCCTGCTCTTCCCCCTCTTGCTCTCTTCTCCTCCTGTCCCTTTTCGCTCCTGCTCCTCCTCTTCCTCCTCTCCCCTTTTCTCCTGCTCTTCTTGATCCTCCCCCTCGCTCTCATCTTCTCCTCCTTCTCCCGTCCCTTTTCGCTCCTGCTCATCCTCTTCTTCCTCCTCTCCCCTTTCTCCTCTTTTCTCCTGCTCTTCCTGCTCCTCCCCCTAGCTCCTGCTCTCCTTTCTCTTCCTCCTCCCTTCCCTTCACTCCTGCTCCTCCTCTTCTCTTCTCCCTCCTGCCTTTTTTCTCCTGCTCCTCCCCTCTCCCTTCTTGCTTCTCTTGCTCCTGCTCCTTTTCTCCTCCTCCTCCATCTTCTTTTATCTTTACTTTATCTTACCTACTATATTTTATCCCATTTAATCCCCAAGGAGCTATTTTATCTTACTTCAATTTCTCATTTTATTCTATTTTATTACGGCTGGTGCTCTTGCTCTGAGACCAACTGACCAATCAAACGAAGTATACAGTATCGTAGTATTGGTACCCCAGTAATTATGGTTAAAAAAAAATTATATAATCTTTTGATATTTACCTCTGCCCTTGCTGAGCTTCCGGTAAAACGATTTACCCATGGACCTGGGTTCAATAGGTTCCCCTTTTATCTGTCAATTATACTTCGTACATTTTTATTTTTTTGCTAAATACAGGGAGTCTCCTCCTTGGAACACTGCAACCGTCATAAATGTGAATCGGTTGCAGAGCATCTGAATTTTGATCATGTGTGACTACGTGGTTGTTGCAACGGTTGTGTGAAAAATGGTCCTAAGTCACCTTTCTCAGTGTCATAACTGTGAATGGTCACTTAATGAGCTGTCATAAGTCAAGGACGATCTGTATTATGTTCAGTTCACTTTGATAACTTACAGGTTTTATTTTAAATTGTATTATGGGTGTAGTTTGGGGGTAATAATAATAAAAAAGTTGGAAGGGACCTTGGAGGTCATCTAGTCCAACCCCCCCCCCGCTCAGGCAGGAAACCCTACACCATTTCAGGAAAAATGGCTGTCCAGTCTCCTCTTAAAAACTTCCAGTGGTGGTGGTGGAGCCTCCACCGCTTCTGGAGGCAGGTTGTTCCACCGGTTAATTGTCCTCACTGTCAGGAAATTTCTCCTTAGTTCCAGGTTGCTTCTCTCCTTGATTAGTTTCCATCCGTTGCGTCTTGTTCTGCCTTCAGGCGCTTTGGAGAATAGCTTGACTCCCTCTTCTTTGGGGCAGCCCCTGAGATATTGGAACACTGCTATCATCCTTCTCTTCCTTAAACTAGACATGCCCAATTCCAGCAACTGCTCCTTATATGCTTTAGCCTCCAGTCCCCTGATCATCTTTGTTGCTCTTCTCTGTACTCTTTCTAGAGCAGCAGTTCTCCACCTGTGGGTCAGGACCCCATTTGGGGTCGAACGACCATTTCACGGGGGTTGCCAAACAACGCAGTCCACCATTTTTTCCCCCTTTTCCTTAGCTGTGCTACTCCCTTTTATTCTATTGGCTTTTGAAAGCCAATAGAAGAGACTCTCTTGAATAGAGTCTAATTCTATTGGCTTTCCAAAGCCAATAGGAACTGTCCAGGCTGTCTCTGCCCTGCTGAGCCCGCCAAAAGTCCCATTCTGCAAACGGGGCTGCACCACTTGAGTAGCCCTCGACTTACGACCGGTTGAGTAGTCCTCGACTTACAACCGGTTGGGGGTCGCGGCATTAAAAAGGTTGAGAACTACTGTTCTAGAGTCTCAGCAACTTTGTTATAGTTCTCTAAAAAACTAAAAAAATGCACCCCCGAGGGCATCCTAGATGCACAGAGGGAGGGAAGCACACTAGTCTAGCTGCAGAAGGGCGTCAGGACACCTAAAAAGCCCCTGTAGAGTAGTCCCGCAACACAACCACACAATCTACGCGCATCACAACAGGGACTGGGCTAGCCCGCTAGAGGGTCTCACATCAGCTACTCCTCCAGGTGTTCATTCCCATGACGGAGGCGGGATGGCTACGCGGCGCTTCCTCAGATCGTCTCCCCACGTCCGCGCCACAAAACTCCTCCCACCCACCAAGCGTGACCCCACCCCGCTTCCGCGCCGCTGCCACGGCGGCAACTGCGGGGCCGTGGCCAGCGATCGCTCTTTTATACTCCGCTCCCGGGAGGGGCGGGACCCTCGGTCCTCTGGCAGCCAATCGGACGGCCGTGGCTGACGTCGGCGCTCGCCCGCGTTGGCCTGGGCCGCCGTCACGTGGGCGCCCGCGGGCGTCGCTGCGCCTGCGCGGCTCCTCCCCCTTCTCCTCCGTCGTCCGCCGGCGAGTCGCGCTGCCGTTTCTTCTCCGTCGTTGCCGCGGACGGTAAGCGGGGACCGGGGGGGGGGCACCGGGCAGCGATTTCGGCTTAGTGGAGCCGGGGGAGGAACGAAGGAGACAGCCCCCGCTCTCTTGTCCCGGCCTTGAGGACGGGGGGGGGGTACTACACCTCCCATGCTCCCCGCCCGCGGCTGCGGCGCATGGGCATTGTAGTCCTCCCCCATCCCTCCTCTCCCAGCCCGTTCAGGCAGCAGGGCTCTCTCGGGCAGCGCTTCCTTCCCTCCCTCCCTCCCTCGGCCAACTCACCAGCCTGGCCGGGTTCCAGCTGCGAAGTCTCTCCGGCTGCCTGGACTCCCGGCCCCATCGTCCCCAGCGGGCGGGGTGAGAGTGGGGGGTGGGTGGGTGGCCCGCAGCCTTCCTGTTTGGAAAGAGCCGGTTGGAAAGGTTAGGCAGAAGGGGACAGCCAGGCTGCGGGGCGGGGGGTGTGTGATGGAGAGGTGGACCCCCCCTGTCCATTTGGGGAGGGGTCTGGGGGGGTGGGGAGTTGATCTCCCTCGGCGAGGGGTCTCCTTTGCGTCCGCTCCAGATCAGGTGGAGCCAAAGAGGGTCGAGCTGAACCTGAGGGTTCCATAGCAGCCGGAAGGGGGGGGTCACATCTGGGGTCTTCTGGGAGGTCCCCCCCTAGTGGGGCATGCCGGGAAAGGTTTGGGGAGGGGTCCCAGGAGGGCCTGCTGACCCCTGAATCTGAGGACAGCCTTAGCCCGGCCTGGGGGCAAAGATGAGGGTCCTGAGTAGCCTCTTGCGTCCTCTCCAGCTGTGACTGACATTGGGAGTGGATCTGCTTTCCCCAGAAGGAAGTTGGACCTTTTTTGGGGTGGGGGGGGTGGGGGGGTGGGGGGTTTGCCCTGATCCCTGCTCAGAGGGAGGCCAGCATGGACCCCCCCCCTTAGGTCCAATTGTCCCTGTGGTCAGCCGGAACCAGTATGAGCCCCGTTCTCAAGGCGAGCTTTTATTTTACGCTTATAAAAAGGTAACATTAAGACTTGTGGACTTCAACTCCCAGAATTCCCCAACAAGCCCTACTGGCCAGATTGTGCCCATGGTCAGCCAGAACTGGCTTGTTCCCTGGGGGAAGCAGAGCTTCTGTTTTACAGCTGTGTGTTTGTGTAGGTTGGGAGGGAGGGGTCTCTCCAAACTTGGCAACTTTTTAAAGGCTTGTGGACTTCAACTCCCAGAATCCCCCAGCCGGGCTCACCTGATTCTACCTTCCCAGGCTGGTTAGTGGCGCCTCACCACAAAAAAGGAAACCAAAATGTTTTATTATAGACAGTTGTCCTGCATATATCACCACAACTGAGCCCAGATTTCCTGTGCTAAACAGGACAGCTGCTAAGTGAGTTTTGCCCCATTTTACGACCTTTCTTTTACAGTCGTTAAGTAAAACACTGCAGCTGTTCAGTTAGTCACAGGGTTGTGAAGTGAATCTGGTTTCCCCCGTTGATTTTGCTTGTTGGAAGGTGGCAAAAGGGGACAGGACCCCAGGACACTGCGACTGTCACAAATAAACACTTGCCAAGTGTCTGAATTTTAAACGTGTGCCCATCGGCTGCTGCAACGGTCGTAAGTGTGTGAGAACCGGTCATTGGTCACTTTTTCCCGTGTCGTGTGAACGGTCACTAAACGAACGCATGTAATTTGAGGACTGCCTGTATATTCGGGAATACGGGCTGAATGTTCAGCTCTTCCCCAGCTGTTGCGGAAGTAAAGATAATTCCTTATCTGTTCCCAGTTTGTGCCTCTTGTTAATGAGTGAACAAGATGCCATCCCCAGGTCCATGGATCAAATGCCCGGCTTAATGGTGGCTTCCTTTCCACGAATTCTCAGGCAGGGCCTGGGTTCAATAACTCACCGTAATAAAATCCATTCACATTTCTAACCACCTGTGTCCTTGGTGGAAAGCTTGCTTAGTGGTTGCGCCTTGAGCAACGTGGATGCTGCTCTCTGTTGATTATGTTCTTTATTTTATTTTATAGAATAGAATATAGAATAGAAACTAGGGAATGAATAGAATAGAAAATATGGAATGAATAAAATAGAAACTAGAGAATAGAATGGAATACAAAATAGAGAACAAATAGAATAGAAAATATGGAATGAATAGAATAGAAAATATGGACTGAATAGAATAGAAAACATGGAATGAATAGAATAGAATAGAAAATATGGACTGAATAGAATAGAAAATATGGAATGAATAGAATAGAATAGAAAACATGGAATGAATAGAATAGAATAGAAAACATGGAATGAATAGAATAGAATAGAAAATATGGAATGAATAAAATAGAAAATATGGAATGAATAGTATAGAATAGAAAACATGGAATGAATAGAATAGAATAGAAAATAGGGAATGAACAGAATAGAAAATATGGAATGAATAGAATAGAATAGAAAACATGGAATGAATAGAATAGAAAATATGGAATGAATAGAATAGAAAATATGGAATGAATAGAATAGAATAGAAAATATGGAATGAATAGAATAGAATAGAAAATATGGAATGAATAGAATAGAAAATATGGAATGAATAGAATAGAAAATATGGAATGAATAGAATAGAATAGAAAACATGGAATGAATAGAATAGAAAACATGGAATGAATAGAATAGAAAATATGGAATGAATAGAATAGAAAATATGGAATGAATAGAATAGAATAGAAAATATGGAATGAATAGAATAGAATAGAAAATATGGAATGAATAGAATAGAATAGAAAATATGGAATGAATAGAATAGAAAATATGGAATGAATAGAATAGAAAATATGGAATGAATAGAATAGAATAGAAAATATGGAATGAATAGAATAGAAAATATGGAATGAATAGAATAGAAAATAGAAAATATGGAATGAATAGAATAGAAAACATGGAATGAATAGAATAGAAAACATGGAATGAATAGAATAGAATAGAAAATATGGAATGAATAGAATAGAATAGAAAACATGGAATGAATAGAATAGAATAGAAAATATGGAATGAATAGAATAGAATAAAAATATGGAATGAATAGAATAGAAAATAGGGAATGAATAGAATAGAATAGAAAATATGGAATGAATAGAATAGAATAAAAAATATGGAATGAATAGAATAGAATAGAAAATATGGAATGAATAGAATAGAATAAAAAATATGGAATGAATAGAATAGAAAATATGGAATGAATAGAATAGAATAAAAATATGGAATGAATAGAATAGAAAATAGGGAATGAATAGAATAGAATAAAAATATGGAATGAATAGAATAGAATAGAAAATAGGGAATGAATAGAATAATTAGAAACTAGGGACTAGAATAGAATAGAATAATAACTTTATTGTCACTTTGTACAATAATTGGCATACATTAAAATGAAAATTCGTTGCATTCAGCTCTCAAAGGGTCACCACCTATGATATACACTTCATAAATATGACAAAAATAAATAAATCACATGGCCCCGGGACGCTGCAATTGTCATAAATACATGCCAGTTGTCAAACCTATGAGTTATGATCACATGACCATTGCAAAGGTTGTAAATGTGGAAAATGGACATGTCACTTTTTTGAGTGCCCTTGTAACTTCAGTCGCTAAATGGACCGTTGTAAGTCGTGGATTACACAATTTTGTACTGTTTTCAACCTCTTTTAACTTCGTGAGCTGCCCATCTGACGGTTTTACTGGTTTTCACGGCTTTTGTGTTGGTTTTTTGTGTGTGTATGTGTGTTGCTTTCTGCATTTTTATCGTTTGGCGCTACCCAGGTTTGTCATAGGTCTTGAGATGAACAGGACTACACAGGTGGTCCTCGACTTACAAAAGTTTTGTTTAGTGACCGTTCGAAGTTACAACGGCACTGAAAAAAGGGACAGGACCGTTTTTCGCATGGCCGTTGCGGTATTTCCCCCCCCGCCCCCCGTGGTCACGTGATCCCCTTTTTGTGACCTTTGGACAAGCAAAGTGAAAGGGGAGAGCCGGATTCACTTAACGACCATGTGACGAACTTAACAGCTGCAAGGATTCATTTAACAACCGTGGCAAGCCAGATCATAAAATGGGGGGAAAACTCACCTAACAAATTTCTCACTGCAGCAACATAAATTCTGGGCTCGGTTGCTGTCGTAAGTTGAGGACCACCTGTATTAAACAAACCAAAGTCCTAGGACCTTTGCTGGAGGATCCTATAAAAGGGGCTGTTCCAGGGACAGATCTCCCTCCCCTTTCTCTCATCTTGACCTATCTTGATGGTAGCAGCTGGATCTGGGATCCCGAAAATAGCACAGCGTGGAACGACAACAATCCACGGTCCTCAAAGGTCTTCGGAAAGATCTGTGACATTTGCAGTCACAATTTGGGATCCGTTGGGCAGCAAAACGTCAATTGTCCAAGGTTTTCTTTGGGCATTGTGGCTGTGTGTTTGTGGGTGTGTGTTGGGGGGGCTGTCCCTTGTCCTGAGGGGCTGGTGGAAATATATAAGTTGGCTTCTGCGGGAAAAAAAGAGATCCCTGCAGAAATCTCAAAGGATCGGAGAGGGTATAAATAGATCCGTAGGCTGGAATGCGAACAGCGTGGTCCGGATCTGGGGAAATGCGTGGAAGTCCTTGGATAATTCCAGAATTCCCCATCTGGCATGCTTTGAGATGGGTGGACTTCAGCTCCCAGAATTCCTCATCCGGCATGCTTTGAGATGGGTGGAATCAACTCCCAGAATTCCTCAGACTGCATGCTTTGAGATGGGTGGACTTCAATTCCTAGAATTCCCCAGCCAGTTTGCGTTAAGATGGCTGGGCTTCAACTCCCAGAATTCCCCAGCCAGCCTGCTTTAAGATGGCCGGTCTTCAGCACCCAGAATTCCCCAGACTGCATGCTTTTGAGATGGGTAGACTTCAACTCCCAGAATCCCCCAGCCAACATGCCTTGGGATGGGTGGAATCAACTCCCCAAATTCCCCATGGCTGGCTGGGGAATTCTGGGAGTTGAAGTCCACAACTCCTTAAAAGTGGCCCTGGTTTTGGACCCTCCGACTTAGATATTAACTTTGGTCCGTCCTGGTTCTTACGATGTCTTCAATATTGCCAGGTGACCTTCGGTTCCGGCCTTTGGGGACGGGGGAACATCTCTCCTCGTCCGTTTGAGCCACCGCCTTCGTGGGCCCCAAATCCTCCCACTCCATTCCTGCTGTTTGAATCCCACAGGGCCTGAGCCATGGTGCTGGGCGTTCAGCAAGTTGTGGGGTACCTGGCCCTGTGGGCCCTCTGCGCTCAGGGCAAACCCACCGAGAAGAAGGAGCGTGTCCACCACGATGCTCAGCTGAGCGACAAGGTCCACGACGACGGCCAGAACTTTGACTACGACCATGATGCGTTCCTGGGGGCGGACGAGGCCAAGACCTTTGACCAGCTGACTCCCGAGGAGAGCAAGGAGCGATTGGGGTAAGAGATGCACTTGGCTGAATGTGAGCTGAAGCTGACACTCAGGGGTTGGACTAGATGACTTTTAAGGTCTCTTCCAACTCTGTTATTCTGTTCTGTTCTACTCCATATTCCTATTCCTATTCTATTATTCTGTTCTATTCTATTATTCTCTTCTATTCTTCATTATTCCTATTCTGTTCTATTCCTATTCTATTCTGTATTTCCTTTCTGTATTTCTATTCTATTCTATTCTTCTATTCTATTCTATTATTCTATTCTATTCTTCATTATTCCTATTCTATTCTATTCTATTCTATTCTATTCTATTCTTCATTATTCCTATTCTATTCTATTTCTATTCTATTCTGTATTTCTATTCTCTTCTATTATTCTATTCTCTTCTATTATTCTCTTCTCTTCTATTCTATTCTATTATTTTATTCTATTCTTCATTATTCCTATTCTATTCTAGTCTAGTCTAGTCTAGTCTATTCTAGTCTTCATTATTCTTATTCTATTCTATTCTATTCTCTGTTCTGTAATTCTGTTCTATTCTCTATTCTGTTTTCTATTCTATTCTACATTCTATTCTTCATTGTTCCTATTCTGTTCTATTTTATTCTATTCTGTTCTATTCATTATTCCTATTCTATTCTCTATTCTGTTTTCTATTCTGTTCCATTCTACATTCTATTCTGTATTGACCATTGTGGTCGTAAGCCGAGAACTACGTGGCATTGCCGAGGCCTTTGCAAATTAAGTGTCACACCTGGCTTGTCATGTAGGGCGGGACACAACCTCTGCATCAAAACCTTGATCCCTTCCAGCTCATTTACTTTCCTTGCTGTCTTTCAGCCCAAATTCTTAATTCTGCCTCTGTTTTCTCAAGGGGAAACTCGCCGGAATTAAACTGATTCCCCCCCTCCCTCCAGTTCGTATGCATAGCTCTTCTCTGTGTTTCTTGCAAAGCTGGACAGCTGATCTGTTAGTTTGCTGACACGCACGTAAATGGCCAGTCTAGAGAAAAGAAGGACTGGGGGGGGGGAGGACCCGATAGCAGTCTTCCAATATTTGAGGGGCTGCCCCAAAGAAGAGGAGGGGGTCAACTTATTTTCCAAAGGACCAGAAAGCGAGATAAGAAACAACGGATGGAAACCAATCAAGGAGAGAAGCAACCTGGAACTAAGGAGAAACTTCCTGAGAGTGAGGACAATTAACCAGTGGAACAACCTGCCACCAGAAGTTGTGGATGCTCCAAGACTGGAAGTTTTTAGGAACCATTTGTCTGAAATGGTACAGGGTTTCCTGCCTCAGCAGGGGGTTGGACTAGAAGACCTCTAAGGTCCCTTCCGATTCGCTGATTCTATTATGCTGTACTCCCAGATCAATTAACCAGTGGAACTGCTTGCCTCCAGAAGCGGTGGGTGCTCCATCCCTGGGGGTTTTTAAGAAGAGACTGGACAGCCACTTGTCTGAAATTCGATCGGATCTCTCGTTTGAGAAGAGGGTTTCCTGCCTGAGCAGGGGGTTGGGCTAGATGACCTCCTGAGGTCCCTCCCAGCTCTATCCTAATTGATTGATTGAATAATAATGAAAGTCTAGCGGAGACCAAGCTGCCAGTGCTTTCTTCGTCTTAATTGGAGCACACTTAAGGAGGGGCACTGGGGACAGAAACCAGCACATTAATGCAGTGTTTCCCAAACTTGACAATTTTAAGGCATGTGGACTTCATCTCCCAGAATTCCACAGCCAGCGTTGCTGGCTGTGGAATTCTGGGAGTTGAAGTCCTCATGCCTTAAAATTGTCAAGTTTGGGAAACACTGCGTTAATTAATGTCCATTTATATACTGCTACTTTTTTTTTATTGCATCAGCTTGTGAGAGGCCTGGAAGAAAGCAAGAACTTGGCTAAGGCCCTCTGCTGCCCTCCCCCCCCCCCCCCCCCCCCCCCCCCCTCTGCGCCCAAGTGTCAGATCACAGGAGTTGACAGCTGCGGTTATATTTGGCTCTGAATTCTGATGCTTCTGCTGTTCCAGGCTTTCGGGGTGGGGGTTGGGGTGGAGAGAGCAGGATTATGGGCCTTTGAATCCGCTCTTAACGCTCCACTTTTTTTTTTTTTTTTTTCCAAATTTATCAGCTGGGCCATTGGAGAAGGAAATACTCTGCGGATCGGACTTTCTAGTTTTGGATTAAGCTAGGATTGATAGATTGATAGAGGATGGATGATAGATACGTTGAGCGGATAGATAGATTGGTAGAGATGTTAGACCAGTGTTTCCCACACTTGACAATTTTAAGGCATGAGGACTTCAACTCCCAGAATTCCACAGCCAGCAACGCTGGCTGTGGAATTCTGGGAGTTGAAGTCCACATGCCTTAAAATTGTCAAGTTTGGGAAACACTGTGTTAGACAGAGAGACAGACAGATAGATCAGTGTTTCTCAACATTGACAATTTTAAGGCACGTGGAGTTCAACTCCCAGAATTCCACAGCCAGCAACGCTGGCTGTGGAATTCTGGGAGTTGAAGTCCACGTGCCTTAAAATTGTCAAGGTTGAGAAACACTGAGATAGATAGATAGTAAGAGATGGTAAGATAGATAGATAGACAGACAAAGAGAGAAATAGATCGGATAATCGATGGGATAATAAATAGATTAATACAGAGAGAGAATAATGATAAATAGAAAGAGGATGATAGAGATAGATAGATAGATAGATAGATAGATAGATAGATAGATAGATAGATAGATAGACAGATAGATAGATAGATAGAGATAGAAATTGATAGATTGATAGATTATACATACATCATGGATGGATGGATGGAGGGATGGATATCTATCTATCTATCTATCTATCTATCTATCTATCTATCTATCTATCTATCTATCTATCTATCTATCTACCTACCTACCTACCTACCCACCCACCCACCCACCCACCCATCCATCCATCCTATATCATCTATGTGTCTACGTATCTATTTATATCTTCTATATATATCATCTATCTTCTATCTCTTCTACCTACCTACCTACCTACCTACCTACCTACCTACCTACCTACCTACCTCCCTCCACTGCACATATATAAAACAGACTTAATGCAATTAAAAAAGAAGCAGCAGAAATTAGAAAACACCAACATGACCATTTATCTCAGGGGTGTCAAACTTGTAATGTCATGTGACGTGTCGTGACGTATTGCGACTTTTTTTCCATTGCCGGCAATGGGGCGGGCGCGGTTTCGGCATGCCGCATCCGGCCCATGGGCCGGCAGTTTGACAAACCTGATTTATCTTAAACCCTACTTAATGGGATCCACCATGAGGTCCTGTTGCGTTTTCATCCTATATGCTGGTGTTTGTCAAGCTTTAAGATGAGTGGATTTTAATTCCCAGAATTCAGTCTGGCTGAATTAAACTAGACTGAGGGATTCTGGGAATTGAATTCCTCCCCTCTTAAACCAGACTGAGGAATTCTGGGAGTTGAAGTTCACTCAACCTTAAACAAGACTTAAGGATTCTGGGAGTTGAAGTCTACTCAACTTAAACCAGGCCGAAGAGTTCTGGGAGTTGGAGTCCACTCAACTTTAAACCAGACTGGAATTCTGGGAGTTGAAGTTCACTCAACCTTAAACAAGACTTAAGGATTCTGGGAGTTGGAGTCCACTCAACTTTAAACCAGACTGAAGGATTCTGGGAGTTGAAGTCCACTCAACCTTAAACCAGACTGAAGGATTCTGGGAGCTGAAGTTCACTCAACCTTAAACAAGACTTAAGGATTCTGGGAGTTGGAGTCCACTCAACTTTAAACCAGACTGAAGGATTCTGGGAGTTGGAGTCCACTCAACCTTAAACCAGACTGAAGGATTCTGGGAGTTGAGGTCCACGCAACCTTAAACAAAACTGAAGGATTCTGGGAATTGAAGTCCACTCAACCTTAAACCAGACTGAAGGATTCTGGGAGTTGAAGTCCACTCAACCTTAAACCAGACTGAAGGATTCTGGGAGTTGAGGTCCACGCAACCTTAAACAAAACTGAAGGATTCTGGGAATTGAAGTCCACTCAACCTTAAACCAGACTGAAGGATTCTGGGAATTGAAGTCTACCCCTCTTAAACCAGGCTGAAGGATTCTGGGAGTTGAAGTCCACTCAACCTTAAACCAGACTAAGGAATTCTGGGAGTTGAAGTCCACCCATCTTAAAGCTGCCAAGATGGAGAGATACTGCTCTGGTGGGCCATGACAACTAAACTGGCCTTTTGGGGTCTGGTCTTCTTGTCCCTCTCCCCTTTCCCCAGCTCCCCAACCCCACCCTCCCTGTATCTTCTCTCCCCCCCCCCGTGCACCTTCCTCCTCCTCCTCCTCCTCATCATCATCCTCATTCTTTTTCTGCCTTCCCCACAGAAAAATTGTAAGTAAAATCGATGCCGACAAAGACGGCCTAGTCACGGTGGAGGAGCTGAAGGCCTGGATTAAGTTTGCCCAAAAGCGCTGGATTTACGAGGACGTGGAGCGCCAGTGGAAGGGCCACGACCTCAACGGGGACGGCCTGGTTTCGTGGGAGGAGTATAAAAACGCCACCTACAGTTACGTCTTAGGTAGGTCCACTCTCCCCCCCGGCTGACCCTCTGCCCCGCTTTTGTCTTGTAGCGCGATGGTGGGCAAAATAGACACGGATAAGGATGGGTTTGTGACGGAGGGGGAGCTGAAGGACTGGATTAAGAAGGCGCAGAAGAAGTACGTCTATGAGAACGTAGCGCGCCAGTGGCAGGAGTATGACTTGGACCAAGATGGCCTCATCTCCTGGGCGGAATACAGGAATGTCACCTATGGCACTTACCTGGGTAAGGGGCGAGTTGGGGGGGGGGAGGCAGCCATGCTGGAAAGCAGCCCTGGAGCCTTTTTGACTGGGGGGGGGTTTCAAAGCGAGGGCTGGATGCTCCCCTCTCGGGGATGGGGTGGTGAAGCGTGCAGGGGCTGGACTGGATGACCTCCTGGGGACCCTTCTCGGCTCTAGGGTGCTGAAAAAGGCCAAGGGTGTGTGTGTGTGTCATGCTAGGCCTAACTCTTTAAGATGAATGCTGTTGATAGCAAGTCAGCAGATTTGTGTTTCCCATCCTCTGCCCCTTGAAGAGAATGTGGACTTCAACTCCCAGAATCCCCTAGACTTAAAGTTCATTAGCTTGCTGGCTGGGGGAATTCTGGGAGTTGGTCTAGGCATCTTCAGGCGTGACCGGCCAGGGAATTCTGGGACTTGAAATCCCCAGGCTTAAAGTTTATTAACACTTTGGCCAGGGGATTCTGGAAATTGAAGTCCACGCATCTTCAAGCATGGCTGGCCAGGGAATTTTGGGAGTTGAAGTCCACAGGCTTATGTTCATTAGCATGCTGGCTGAGGGGTTCTGGGAATTGAAATCCACAAGGTTAATGTTCATTAGCATGCTGGCTGGGGGGTTTCTGGGAGTTGAAGTCCAGGCATCTTCCAGTGGCAGAGGTTGGAAAATGCAGCTGTAGAGAGAGCATTGGTCTCCGTGTAAGCAAGTCAGTTTTTAAGGCAGCTTCTGCTTTCGATTGTATTAAACCATCCAGGGAATGGTGGCTTCTCAGTCGGGCCTGCTTACTCGGCCTTGCCGATGGGCCTAGGCCAGGAGTAGGCAACCTTGGCTCTTTTATGACTGGTGGACTTCAACTCCCAGAATTCCTGAGGCAGCCACGCTGAGGGGAAAGGGAAAGGTTTCCAAGCTGAGCCATGCTGGCTCAGGAATTCTGGGAGTTGAAGTCCATGAGTCATGAAGGGGCCATAGTTCCCTCATGCTGGCTCAGGAATTCTGGGAGTTGAAGTCCATGAGTCATGAAGGGGCCATAGTTCCCCCATGCTGGCTGAGGAATTCTGGGAGTTGAAGTCCATGAGTCATGAAGGGGCCATAGTTCCCCCATGCTGGCTGAGGAATTCTGGGAGTTGAAGTCCACAAGTCATGAGGGGTGCATAGTTCCCCCATGCTGGCTCAGGAATTCTGGGAATTGAAGTCTGCAAGTCATGAGGGGGACATAGTTCCCTCATGTTGGCTCAGGAATTCTGGGAGTTGAAGTCCACGAGTCATAAAAGAGCCAAGGTTGCCTGCCCCTGGCCTAGCGACAAACTGCATTTTATTGCCGTGTGCCGATAAACCACATTCTTGGCCTGACTTTTGTAGGGTCACAGAACCAGGGACGCCAATCCGCACATGCTCCCCAAGGCAACGCAATTCCGAAGGAGATAAACCCGGAAAAGCAACTTTTCCAGACAATCTCCCCCCCCCCCCCATTAAAAAAAAACCTTGAAAATTGATCCTGGTTTTATCATTGAGGAAAGATTTCCTGACTCACGAACATGTCAACTGTCAAAGGAACCCCCCCCCCCCCATCGATTGCGTTGCAATAATACAGGTAGTCCTCGGCTTAACGACTACCTGAACTGGGCTGGCTAGACCGGGATGTGCCACCTCTGTGAGGAGGTTGGATGGCGGTCCAGTTGAGCCTCAGTGACACTCCCTTCCCCCCCCCATCCCCATCTGTGCCATTCAGATGATCCGGACCCCG
The DNA here is from genome assembly GCF_016545835.1 of Crotalus tigris. Taxonomy (NCBI): domain Eukaryota; kingdom Metazoa; phylum Chordata; class Lepidosauria; order Squamata; family Viperidae; genus Crotalus; species Crotalus tigris. The sequence continues at coordinate 185,956 of NW_024096754.1, read as the reverse complement.
ACGACGGCTTCAATTACAAACAGATGATGGTGCGGGACGAGCGGCGGTTCAAAATGGCTGACAAAGACGGAGACTTGATTGCCACCAAGGAGGAGTTCACGGCGTTCTTGCACCCGGAGGAATACGACTACATGAAGGACATTGTCGTGCAGGTGGGTGGCCTAACCTAGCCACGAGCTACGGGCAGTCCTCGGCTTACGACGGTCACGGAGCCCCAGGTTTAAGTTGCTAAGCGAGAAATTTGTGAAGGGAGTTTTGACCTCACTTTACGACCTCTGCCGCCACGGTTGTTAAGCGAAGCGCCCAGTCGTTAAGGGATGGTTCCTCCTTTGTCATTGCACTCCGGAGCAGACCTGGTCAGGATTCGCATTCGTTCGGCGGTTTGTCTGTTTCCCCCGGGGTTGAATTGCAGCTTTTCTTTACGTGGAGGTGGTTATAATTCATCTCTTTTTTTCTTTGTATCTGGGTTGGTGTGTGTGTGTGTGTGTGTGTGTGTGTGTGTGTGTGTGTGTGTGTGTTTTTCACATTGTGTTCTGGGTCAGTTGAATTGAGGTCTTGAAGGAAACAAAAAAGTGGGATTCAGGTGAAATAAATCTTAATGCTTGAACCTAGTGGTTAAAGCACCAGGCTACAAATGGCAGGCGGTGAGTTCTAGTCCTGCCTTAGGCATGAAAGCCGGCTGGGTGACTTTGGGCCAATCACCAGGAGACGGTGAATTCTAGTCCCGCCTTAGGCCTGCAAGTCAGTTGGGTGACTTTGGGCCAATCATTAAGAGACGGTGAATTCTAGTCCTGCCTTAGGCATGAAAGCCGGCTGGGTGACTTTGGGCCAATCACCAGGAGATGGTGAATTCTAGTCCCGCCTTAGACCTACCAGTCAGTTGGGTAACTTTGGGCCAATCATTAAGAGACGGTGAGTTCTAGTCCCGCCTTAGGCATGAAAGCCAACTGAGTGACTTTGGGCCAATCACCAGGAGACGGTGAGTTCTAGCCCCGCCTTAGGCATGCCAGTCAGCTGGGTGACTGGGCCAATCACTAAAAGACGGTGAGTTCTAGTCCCGCCTTAGGCCCGAAAACCGGCTGCGTGACCTCACTCATCCCAGTCCACCTCACAGGGCTGTTGTTGCGAGGACAATAGGAAGAAATAGTATGAATACGTTCGCTGTCTTTACTTGTTTATAAAAATAATAACGGGGAAATAAGTAAATAACGCTGCCCCTGACTTCTTTCTACAGGAAACCATGGAGGACATCGACAAGAACGGAGACGGCTTCATTAATTTGGAAGAATACATAGGTGAGCTGGTTTGGCCCTGGACTGGACGCTAAAACTAGACACGGGCGGTCCTCAACTTACAACAGTTGGTTTAGTGACCGGAGTCACAATGGCACTGAAAAAAGGGACTTACGACCCTTTTTCACACTTACGACCGTTACAGCCTCCTCCCCCGCTCACAGGATCAAAACTTGGCAACTGACTCACATTTACGACGGTTGCAGCGTCCCGGGGGTGTGTGTGTGTGTCACGTAATCCCCTTTTGCGACCTTCTGACAAGCAAAGTCAAATGGGGGGGGGGATTCGCTTAAGGACCGCAGCTGTTTCGCTTAACTGTCATGGCAAGCGAGGTCGTAAAATGGGATACTTAGCATTCAGGCTTACACACACACACACACACAGAAGGAGTGAATGCTTCATCATTGGAATTGTTTAAGGAGAGACTGGACAGCCATTTGTTTGAAATGGTATAGGGTTTCCTGCCTGAGCAGGGGGTTGGACTAGATGACCTCCAAGGTCACTCCAGCTCTATTCTATTCCATTCCATTCCACTCTAATTAACCAGTGGAACAACCTGCCTCCAGAAGCGGTGAATGCTCCAACACTGGAAGTCTTTAAGGAGAGACTGGACAGCCATTTGTTTGAAATGGTATAGGGTTTCCTGCCTGAGCAGGGGGTTGGACTAGATGACCTCCAAGGTCCCTTCCAAGTTTATTATTATTATTTAACCCCCCCCCATTTTACAGCGCTCTCTCCTGAGCGGTTTATCACGTAAGCCTTATGTGCCTATTGGCCCCTAACCCTCTGGATCCACTTAAACAGCCGTCTCACTTAGCAACGGGAAGGCTGGGCTCCTTTTTGGTCGTTAAGCCGAGGACGACCCGCGTTCTGCCGGTTCAGCACGTGGTGGGACTTAGCGCTGAGACCCTCGCTGGGCTTTTTTCCTCCCCAGGGGACATGTACAGCCACGACGGGGACACGGAGGAGCCCGAGTGGGTGAAGACGGAGCGGGAGCAATTTGTGGAGTTCCGGGACAAAAACCACGACGGGAAGATGGACAAGGAGGAGACCAAAGACTGGATCCTCCCCTCCGATTACGACCACGCCGAGGCCGAAGCGCGGCACCTGGTGTACGAGTCGGACAAGGACAAGGTGAGAGGCCTGGGGAGAGGGGTGGGGGGGCACCTGCCTCCCGCCCAGGTTTTTTTCTCAGCAGCTCAGCTGAGACCACCAAAGGCCCCTGTTCCTCCACCTGGGGGGGGGCTGGAAAGGAGGGGGGGCAGGACTGCAGATCTGCATGCACCCCCTGCCCGGTTGGGATAGGGTGCCCGGGCCTGGGGGGGGGGGCTCGTGGCAGCCTTTTGTCTATGGGACCCTTGGTGCTGCCTGAGCTGGGTGGTTCCCTTGCAGAGGTGTCGTGAGCCAGCTAGGGAACATCGTCGCTGCTAGAGGGGAGGCAGAGTGGAGAGGAGAAAGAGAAGGGGTAGTAGAGGAAGGAGGGAGGGAGGGAGGGAGGGAGAGAGGAAGGAAGGAAGGAAGGAAGGAAGGAAGGGCTGTGGGGGGTCCGTGATGCTCTCTGAGCTGGGTGCTTTTCTCGCAGACATTTCATGACCCAACTAGGGAACGTCATCAGTGCTAGAAAGGAGTGAAAAGGAGAAGGAAGGAAGGAAGGAAGGAAGGAAGGAAGGAAGGAAGGAAGGGCTATGGGGAGGTCCTTGGTGCTCTCTGAGCTGGGTGCTTTTCTCGCAGACATTTCATGACCCAACTAGGGAACGTCATCAGTGCTAGAAAGGAGTGAAAAGGAGAAGGAAGGAAGGAAGGAAGGAAGGAAGGAAGGAAGGAAGGAAGGAAGGAAGGAAGGAAGGAAGGAAGGAAGGAAGGAAGGAAGGAAGGAAGGGCTGTGGGGGGTCCTTGGTGCTCTCTGAGCTGGGTGCTTTTCTCGCAGACATTTCATGACCCAGCTAGGGAACACCATCAGTGCTAGAAGGGAGGGGGGTTTGCATGGAGGAAGAGGAGGACTGTGGCATCCTCGGTGCTTTTTCCCGCAGACGTTTCATGACCCAACTAGGGAACGCCATCCGTCCTCTCCTCGCGGCTTCACCTCTGGGTTCCTCCCCTTTTTCCAGGACGGCAAGCTGACCAGAGAAGAAGTTGTGGACAAGTACGACCTCTTTGTGGGCAGCCAGGCCACGGACTTTGGAGAAGCCTTAGTACGGCATGACGAATTCTAAGCCACGAATCCTCTTTTTTTTTTTTTTTTAAGGAAGAAAGGTCAGGGTGGGGGGGGGGGAAGTACGGTTTTTACTGTTTCGGGATTAACACACACACACAAAAAAACGCTCTCTACTATCAAGACTCCCTTTCAGCCGAGAATGGGGAGGGGGGAGAGGAGAACACCCCCCACCCCCCAATTGGTCCCATCCTCATTTTTTTTTTCCTCCCCCCCCCCACTTCACTCCCTCCGAGGCGGGAGGTCCGTATTGCGAGACGTCGCCTTCGGTTGAAACCCCAAGGTTTTGCTTTTTTTCATTTTTGCTTTTTTTTAAATAGAGTTGCGTGTTCTTTTGAGTCTAACAAATTCAAGTTTATTTTTTTTATTTTTTTTATTTTTTTTTTTGTTCCGTGTGAAATGAAGAACGCGTTAGGCCTATCGGGGAAGGATGACCGCCCTGTCCCCTCCGTTTTTATTTTTATTTTTTTTAACATCGGTGTGTTCAGCCACCAAAGTCCGAACGCCGGAGAACAAGACGCGGCTGAGGGGGTCAAACGCGGGGTGGGATTTGCCCTCAAGGACCCCTCCCCTGTTCTTCCACCTTTTACGCTACTCGAAGAGGCCGACCAGACAATTTTGCCAACCCCGTTTTAGCTTCTCTGCTCCGGCCTTGAAGGCAGCACAAATCTTGATTTAAATCTCCCTCCGGCATCTCCTCTCAATTTTGGCATCCAAACATCCTCCGGAACGACGCCCCTGTGCCTCGGTTTCTCCAGCATCTCTCGGTTGCGTCATTTTGAGGATCTTTCCGGCACGAGCCGCACGCATGGCGATGTTGCAAGCTGCGTTGTACCTGGGACACTGGTGTCATATGCAAGGCTGGTGAACTCTGCTTGTTTTCCACTCCGGGATTAAAACGGCTACTCGGCAGATGTTGGAAGAGGCAAGGCTGAACCGGGTCTGTCCCAGGTTGAAGTAGCCAACCTAGACTTTGCTAGACCACCATTCGGTAATGTAGAGTAGGGGGTTGAACCCCCCCAGTTGCTCTTTAGGCTCAGAAGGAGAAAGGGGGCGGCTGTCAGCTTTAAGGACCCCTGGATATTCTGCATTTTTGAAGTGCCTTTTTCATGACAAGCAGCTGGCCCAATGCAGGGGGACAGACCCCGAGTCGAATACAGGGTGGGATCTGTCCTCAAAGATCCCCCCTTATTAAAAGCAGTTGGCCCAATGCAGGGGGGCAGACCCCGAGTCGAATATAGGGTGGGATCTGCCCTCAAAGACCCCCGCCCTTTTTCATTAAAAAAAGTTGGCCCAACACAAGGGGGGGGGAGACTCCGAGCCGAAACGTGCTCCTGAAGGGAATGCAGAGAAGCACACTCCTAAATTAACATATCCCCTCTCTTCCTGCATCTTTTACACACACACACACACACACACACACACACACACAAAATATTTGAGCAGAGAAAATATCTTGGCATTAACGGCCGCCCTTTCTTAAAATTCCCCCGTTTGGGGTGCCAGTTTGCTAAGACCGCTTGGCAAAAAGTTGCATGGATTTGTGGGTTTCGAACCGAGCGCTGCGTTGGTTTGGATCTGCTCCTCTCTCCTGAACGTCCGGCTCCTGCAGTGTTTGCAAAGTTGAAATGCTAGGTTTTTTTTACACACCCACACACACCCCTTACAAAACCCCCAAGGGGTTTTGCTAGGTGCACAGGCTAGGATACGCCTAGGATGTAAGCTTGCTTTCCCGTTGGCCTTCGTAACACTAATCGTGGATTCCTTAGCGAGGTTTTCCCCTGGCGGGTTGAATCACCCCGATAGCCAAAGGGTGGAAACTTGAAAAAAGTATTACTTCCTGGTCAATTTTAATCCCCTTGTTGCCAGGGGAAGGAAGAGATCCGTTTGATGACACTAATAGGCCGGCTGTGTGTTCAAGGATTTGCCAACAAGGCACGACACTCGGCTAGCCACCCATCACAACATCGGACAGGCGTTGTTTGCAGCCACCTTGTCCAGGGACGCAGGTGAGAGGCAGAAGCAGAGCAGGAAATGGGCCAATGAGGTGAAAAACAGCCTCACCAGGTGTTTCTACCTGGAAAGCGCCCTTTGGTATAGATCAGGGATAGTCAACCTTGGCTCTTTTATGACTCCCAGAATTCCTCAGCCAGCCTCCATTTTGTTTGTTAGATTTAAGACAGGGGTCTTCAAACTTGGCCCTAAGTCCTCCTGTTCCGAGCGGTGAGCCTCCTAGACCAGGGGTAGGCAACCTTGGCTCTTTTGTGACTCGTGGACTTCAATTCCCAGAATTCCTGAGCCAGCCATGCTGAGGGGAAAGGGAGAAGTTTCCATGCTGGCTCAGGAATTCTGGGAGTTGAAGTTCACGAGTCATAAAAGAGCCAAGATTGCCTACCCCTAACCTAAGTCCTCCTGTTCTAAGCGGTGAGCCTCCTAGACCAGGGTTAGGCAACCTTGGCTCTTTTCTGACTCTGGACTTCAACTCCCAGAATTCCTGAGCCAGCCTGGCTCAGCTTGGAAACCTCTCCCTTTCCCCTCAGCATGGCTGGCTCAGGAATTCTGGGAGTTGAAGTCCACCAATCATAAAAGAACCAAGGTTGCCTACCCCCTGGTATAGATCCTGGCTTCTCGTGGTCATCAAGAGCGCCTGATGAAAGTCACCCCCCCCCTTAGCAAATTTGCACAGCTTGTGGAAAGGGCCCGTTACTACTCCAGAGAGGGTTACTCTCAGCTTTGAAAAGTGGGTCCCCCGATTCTGGGTTTTGTCGCTTTGCTGAACAGGTGTGTGTGGGGGAAGTTTTAGTGTTGCAGGTAACAGGTTTGGGACAAGACACAAAAAATGTTGTCTTTACCATCTTGGGGGTGTTCCTTGTTCGACGTTCTTCCCGTTATTCAAATAAAGCTGATGGAGAAAGGAAGGAAGCAAGAAAGAGAGAAAAGAAAGAAAGAAAAAAACCCTCTCCATCCCAATTCGTCACCGCCAATCTTTGACGCGGCTTTTCGTATACAGCATCCGTGGAGTTTTATATAATGTACAACACACAAATGGTGTCTTAATAAAACTGTTTACATCCTTCCTGAGGCATTGTGTGTTTTGTTGTTCAGGTGTGTTCAAGCTGGGTAGCTGACAGCTGTTTTGTGGGGGGATAGAAAGGGCCCACACAGCTGGAGTTTTATTTCCACAAGGTCCCAGTTAGGTACTTATCGGGTGGGGATCTTTCCTAACAACTGGGGTTTAGAGACATCGGACAACGATGGTGTTGTGCACGTGGGAATCTTCTAAAGCAGTTTGTCAACCTTGGTCACTTTAAGATGAGTGGACTTCAACTCCCAGAATTCTCCAACCGGCCATGCTGGGCCGGTTTTACAGGGCTGATGTGTAACATTGCGATGGCTGTGCACACTTGAAAAGTGGATTTGGGGATCATGAGCCATCGCCTCTTTACGGCTAATTAAAGCAGCCACATCTCTCTCTTTTTCCTCTTCTTCCCTCCCACTTTCTTTCTCCCCGCCCATTTTTGCAAGCAAGTTTTGGAAAAAAAAAAAAAAGGACACGGCTGCTTTGAACAGTTGGTTCATTAAAGCCACTCCACGCAACAGCATTCTTAACAGGAGCCTGAGGCAAGATACGCTTGCTGGTCAAAGCGGGTTTTTTTGGGGAGTCCAAAAAGTTCCGTTTCCTTCCAGATGGCTCATCGCAGCGCATCGCAGCTGCTCTTCTCAAACCAGCGGTTCGCACCGGATCCCTTGAACTGGGTTTATTGTGGCAATGGCTTGCTCCAAATTCTAAGGAAAGGAGCAGGGGAGCAACGCGGTCCTAAAATTCACAGCAGCTTTGCAAAAAAGACAAAACAACAACGATGGGCTGCTTCTGCTGAATCTTGGCCACCCGAATGGTTGCACGAGAGCCGAGTGCGGTTCTAGCCATGGTTTCGACAGATTATAAGACCTAGGCTGGAGCTCTGCACTGCTGGCAAGATACCTTGCAAGATAGGAGTTAGGAGAGCACTGGGAAAATGACCCCCAATTGAGTAGAAGTGGGTTTTCCCTCTAGGTAAAGCTCACAAAGCCGTGAGCCAATCACAAGAGGGACATTTAGCCCTGGTGATGTTACCTAGTTGGGTAATGAAATGTCTGCAAGAAAATCAAGCTGAGAGAGCACTAAGAACCCAACAGTCCTCCTCTTCCTCTTCCTTCTTTTCCTCCTCCCTTTTCCTTCTCCTCATCCTCCTTGTTCTCCTTCCCCTCCCCCTCCTCTCCTCCTCTTCCTCCTCTCCATAACCCCCCCCTCCTTTCTAGCACTGATGATGTACCCTAGTTGGGTCACGAAATGTCTGCAAGAAAACAAGCAAACTCAGAGAGCACCAAGGACCCAACAGTCTTTCTCCTCCTCCTCCTCCTCCTCCTCCTCCTCCTCCTCCTCCTCCTCCTCCTCCTCCTCCTCCTCCTCCTCCTCCTCCTCCTCTCTTCAAACCCCACTGCCTTCCAGTACTGATGATGTTACCTAGTTGGGTCATGAAACATATGCAAGAAAAACTCCAAGCTAGAAGACCACCAAGGACCACACAGTCCTCCTCCTCCTCCTCCTCCTCCTCCTCCTCCTCCTCCTCCTCCTCCTCCTCCTCCTCCTCCTCCTCCTCCTCCACACAAACCCCACTCCCTTCTAGCACTGATGATGTTACCTAGTTGGGTAATGAAACATCTGCAAAAAAAAATCAAGCTCAGAGAGCACCAAGGACCCTACAGTCCATTTCCTTTTTCTCTCCTCCTCCTCCTCCCTCCTCCTCCTCCTCCTCCTCCCTCCTCCTCCTCCTCCTCCTCCTCCTCCTCCTCCTCCTCCTCCACACCAACCCCACTCCCTTCTAGCATCAACAGGGACATTTCCTTTCAAGCATTTGACTTATATTGGGTAGAACGGACTTTCCGATAGGGAGTTTGGGTGACGAAGGAAAAAGTTTGGGGAGCATTGGGTTAGGGGTTCAAATCATCCGGGAAAGGGCAGCTCCTCTTGAGCAAACTTTTTTTTTTGTCCACTCTTGTGTCTAAACGGAGCCCTGGAGTGGTGCTGTGGGGAGAAAATGTCTGTGTGCGCGCATGTGTGTTTTAAAAGAGCTCCATGGTACAGTGGGGAGGGGGGGGTGTCTCTTTTTTTGGCATAAACATCGTCTTGGTTGAGTTCCGACACGCGGAGTGGCTGCTGGGCCCGGCCTTAGTGGGTTTCTCAGCTCTTGGGGCTGACTTGACTGGAGGACACTGTAGAAACTTCCGTCTTCTGAGAGCCCACATCAGACTCGTCCGTCATAGGTTTGCCGCACACCGTTTCCATGATACAACCGCGGAACTGGGAAGGGAGGAGACAGGAGCGTAAGGGCTGCCCAAGGGCTGGCGGAGAATACAGAATAACAGAGCTGGAAGGGATCTTGGAAGTCTTCTAGTTCAGGGGTCCCCAACCCATGGTCCGTGGACCAGTACTGGGCCATGGCATGCCAGCAATCGGTCCACACAAACAAGCAAAGCCCCATCCACGGGATGCAGGCAGCACACAAAACCAGACAGCCTCCGATCCGTGGAAAAACCTCTCTCCACGGAACCGGTCCCTGGTACCCCAAAGGTTGAGGACCTCTGTTCTAGTTCAACCTCTGCTCAAGCAGGAAAACCTATAGCAGGGGTAGGCAACCTTGGCTCTTTTATGATCCGTGGACTTCAATGGCTGGCTCAGAAATTCTGGGAGTTGAAGTCTACGAGTCGTAAAAGAGCCAAGGTTCCCTACCCCTGCCCTATAGCATTCTGGACAAATGGCTATCTTCTTGAAAACCTCCAGTGTTGGAGCACCCGCAACTTCTAGACTAGTTTCACTAGTTAATTGTTCTCACTGTTAGGAAGTTTCTCCTTAATTCCAAGTTGCTTCCCTCCTTAATTAGTTTCCATCCGTTGTTTCTTGTCTTCTGATGCTTTGGAGACTAGGTTGACCCTCTGCTCTCAGAAGCAGCCTCCGCTCACTGTAGACCAGAGGTGTCCAACCTTGGTGGACTTCGGCTGCTGGCTGGGGAATTCTGGGAGTTGAAGTCCACAAGTCTTAAAATCGCCAAGGTTGGACACCCCTCCTGTACATTAACGAAGAGAGGGCCTAGAGCAGGGGTAGGCAACCTTGACTCTTTTATGACTCATGGACTTCAACTCCCAGAATTCCTGAGTCAGCCACGCTGAGGGGAAAGAGAGGTTTCCAAGCTGAGCCATACTGGCCCAGGAATTCTGGGAGTTGAAGTCCACCAGTCATAAAAGAGCCAAGGTTGCCTACCCGTGGCCTAGAGGATATTACATTTAGTAGCTGGAATGGTAAAGTGTACAATGGGCGAGAGCACACAGTTGTAGTTGTTTGGTTGGAGAGTGCTGGCTGCTGCGTGAGGCAGTCTGCACTGTGATTGGTTGCCCTAAGTACGAAGGGGGTGTTTCTCTTTTTCCCGCCTTTTTTCTTCTGTGTGCTCTGTGTGCTGTTTGATTTACCTCACGATATTCCTGTGTTCCTGACTCTCTTATCTGCTGCTGCATGAGGCAATCTATGCTATGATTGGTTGCCATAAGTTTGAAGGGGGCATTTCCCTTTTCCCCTGCCCTTTTTCTTCTGTGTGCTCTGTATACTGTTTAAATTTACCTCATGATAGTGTTCCTGATTATCTTGTCTGCTGCAAAGATAAATGTTAAATATATTTATTTTATATAAAACTACAAGTTTGGGTCAGTGTCTCTGACTTCGTGTGGACACCTGCTGAGCTATTCCCGGTCAAAGCAGTTTAATGGGACCTTCACGTGTCGAGCTGGTCTTTCGCACCTGGTCATGCTCACCTGCTTGTTCATGAAGCAGTAGATGATGGGGTTGTAGACGCAGGAGCTCTTGGAGAAGAAGGCAGGGATGGTGACCAGGCGCAGGTCGAAGCCATGCTGAGGATTATTCACCATGTACATGGCCAGGGCGGCGTACGGAGTGTAGCAGATGCAGAAGGACCCCACCATCACCACCACCATCCGGGAGACCTCTCGCTCAGCCTTCTGGGTGGTGGCTGACTCCTGCTGCTGAGCTGCTACCTGTGGATAACCGGCCCAAAGAGTTGTGACATTTTACGGCACTGATAATGTGACCGAGTTGGGTCATGAAATGTTTGCAAGAAATCAACCAGGCTAAGAGAGCAGCAAGAACCCCACAGTCCTTTTCTTTCCACCCCCTTTTCCTCTCCACAAATCTTACTCCCTCCTAGCGTTGATGATGTTCCCTAGTTGGATCATGACATGTCTGCAGGAAAACAATCATGTTCAGAGAGCATCAAGGACCACCACCTCCTCCTCCTCCTCTCTGCAATCCCCCTCCCTTCTAGCACTGATGAGATTACCTAGCTGGGTCATGAAACATCTGCAAGAAAACCACTAAGTTCAGAGACCACCAAGGACCCCACAGTCATCGTCATTGTTGTTGTCCTCCTCCTCCTCCTCCTCCTCCTCCTCCTCCTCCTCCTCCTCCTCCTCCTCCTCCTCCTCCTCCTCCTCCTCCTCCTCCTCTCTGCAATCCCCCTCCCTTCTAGCACTGATGAGATTACCTAGCTGGGTCATGAAACATCTGCAAGAAAACCACTAAGTTCAGAGAACACCAAGGACCTCACAGTCGTCGTCATTGTTGTCGTTGTCCTCCTCCTCCTCCTCCTCCTCCTCCTCCTCCTCCTCCTCCTCCTCCTCCTCCTCCTCCTCCTCCTCCTCCTCCTCCTCCCCACTCTACCAACCCCACTCCCTTCTAGTACTGATAATGTTACCCAGTCAGGTCATGAAATGTCTGCAAGAAAACCACCAAGCTCAGAGAATGTCAAGGATTCTGCAGTCCTCCTCCTCCTCCTCCTCCTCCTCCTCCTCCTCCTCCTCCTCCTCCTCCTCCTCCTCCTCCTCCTCCTCCTCCTCCTCCCCCCCATTCTACATATCTCACTCCCCTCCAGCACTGAGGATGTTCTCTAGTTGGGTCATGAAATGTCTGCAAGAAAGCAATCACATTCAGAGAGCATCAAAATTCATACGATTGGCAACTGATTCATATTTATGACGGTCTCAGCATCGGGGGGGGGTGTCACACGATCCCCTTTTGTGACCTCCTGCTAAGCAAATTCGACGGGGGGGGGGGAAGCCGTCTTCACTCACCAACCGTGTTACTAACAACAGCTGCAGTTATTCTCTTTATTTGCGAGACCGCCTACTACCTCATAGTTCCCTACGTCCGGTTAGATCCCACAGGCTGGGCCTCCTTCAGCCAAGCAGTGCCATTTGGCGGGGCCGCGGAGGAGGGCCTTCTCTGTGATGGCGCCCACGCTTTGGAATCAGCTCCCCCCGGAGATTAGGACCGCTCCCACCCTGTTGGTCTTCCGTAAGCTATTTAAGACCTGGCTTTTCCGGCAGGCCTGGGGTTTATAAAACCTGACCCCTGGATGATTGTTTTTGTATTGTTGTTTTGTTATGTTTTATGTGTTTTTTTTTATTGTTAGCCGCCCAGAGTCCTTTGGGAGTGGGGCGGCTTATAAATTTTAAAAATAAAATAAATAAATAAACAACAGTTGCAAAAAAAAGGTTGTAAAATGCCGCAAAATTCACTTAACAACCGTCTTACTTAGCCGCAGAAATTTTGGGCTCCGTTGTGGTCGTAAGTTGAGGATTCCCTGTGGTCCAGAGATTTGATGACTTACCGCCCGGAGGGCGCCCAGGAGCCGCGCATAGGAGAAGGTGATGAGGGTGAGTGGAATGATGAAGCAGAAGACAAAGAGAAACCAGGAGTAATACTCGCTCTTGTATTTGGTGCCCACCGTGTACCAGTCGGGACCGCAGGAGCACTGCAGCCCTTCCGGAAGGAACCTGGAAGATGGAAAAGACATGGCCAAGGATAGGATCATAGACTCCTAGGCTGGAAGGGACCTTGGAGGTTGTCTAATCCAGGGGTAGGCAACCTTGGCTCTTTTATGACCCGTGGACTTCAACTCCCAGAATTCCTGGCTGACTGGGTAGGGTTAGGCAACCTTGGCTCTTTTATTACTGGTGGACTTCAACTCCCAGAATTCCTGAGCCAGCCATGCTGAGGGGAAAGGAAGAGGTTTCCAAACTGAGCCAGGCTGGCTCAGGAATTCTGGGAGTTGAAGTCCATGAGCCATGAGGGGGCCATAGTTCCCCCATGCTGGCTCAGGAATTCTGGGAGTTGAAGTCCACGAGCCATGAGGGGGCCATACTTCCCTCATGCTGGCTCAGGAATTCTGGGAGTTGAAGTCCACAAGCGAAGAACACCAGGCCTATGAAGATGGTCTGAAAATGGGAGGCCCACATGGGCGCGATGTGATCCTTCCAACTCTGATGTTCTACTCTACTCTACTCTATATACTCTACTCTACTCTACTCTACTCTAATTCTATTCTATTCTATTCTATTCTATTCTATTCTTCTACTTCATTCCATTATTCTATTCTATTCTATTCTGTTCTGTTCTGTTCTGTTCTGTTCTATTCTATTCTATTCTATTCTATTCTATTCCATTCCATTCTTCCGTTCCATTCCATTCCATATTCTCTACTCTACTCTACTCTACTCCTCTCTGTGCCCATCAAACCTGCTCCAGCCGAAGAAGGGGGGGACGGATACCCCAACTCCGATGACCCACGTGGCTGCCACCACAATCAAAGCATGCTTGGCGTTGAAACGGAAGTTCCCCAGAGGCTTGCAGATCACGATGTAGCGTTCGAAGGCGAGGAAAGCCAAGGACCAGCCAGTGACCAGACCTGGGAATGATGGACAGATAGACAGACCCAGAAAGGGAGGAATTAGAAGTGGACGATGCAGGAGCTCAGAATATAAACCTCAACCAAGATTACACCCTCGACTCTCCATCTCCATCCTTACTTTTAGCACCATTTCTCTATGTTGGCATTTTTATAAGGAGCAGACTTCAACTCCCAGAATTCCCCAGTTGCCTTGCTTTAAGACATATGAACAGCTTGGATGGGTTCCTGCATTGTCTGAATTGTCAAATGGGGCATAGTTAATCATCCTGCTCTGAAGGACAATCGGCTGCTTCAAATCTATTCATACAGGGGTCTCCAAATGTGACCACTTCGAAACTTGTGGACCAACTCCCAGAATTCCCCAGCTGGGGAAGTCCACAAGTGTTAAAGTGGCCATGTTTGACGACCCCTGCATTATAATGTTAACATGGGCTTTCATCCAATGTTTTGGACAAATTCCAAGAGGACCAGATCCACTTCAGTGTTCCTAGACTACAACTTCCATCATCTCCTGCTTGGCTAGGTCTGAAGGGCATCACGGTTTGATCACTCTCAAGAGAGATGGAGAGACTTCAACTCCCAGGATTCCCCTGCCTGCTTGCTTTAAGAGGTGTGGGTCTTCGGTGCTAGCTGGAGAATTCTGGGAGTTGAAGTCTACCACTTTTAAAGTGACCAAGATTGAGAAACTCTGCGGTGAACGCTCACCATAACTGGACTTCAACTCCCAGGATTCTTCAGCCAGCCCTGATGGCCACACCTCTTAAAACCAGGGAATCCTGGGCGTTGAAGTCCACCTCTGCTTAAAATGAGCCAGGTTGAGAAACAGCGGTTGAGTGGGTTTTCCAGAACCAGGCCATCCAATAGAGGTTAATGTTTTTTGGATGGGTCAACCTGTTGTGTCCTTCAGACCCAACCAAGTAGACAGGGGTCTTCAAGTTTGGCCCTTTTATGACTTTTGGACTTCAACTCCCAGAATTCCTCAGCCAGCATGCGAACTGGCTGAATCCCACCACTGGGCAGGACCCACCTGGGGGATCACCTGGTTCTCTCTCAGTCCTGGTCTTTACCTGCCACCGAGCCTAGGAAAGCCTCCAACATGCAGACGTGACGGCCAAAGAAGAAGTACCCTTGGGTGCTGGACAAGAAGACCGTGAAGACCGCGAAGACGCAGAAGATAAATCCGGCAAGGGAGATGTTGACCAAAATGTAGTTGAGCGGCTGCCTCAACTTCTTGTACTTGATGGTGACGAAGAGGATGATGGCGTTGAGCGGGGTCCCGGCGAAGAACACCAGGCCCATGAAGATGGTCTGAAAATGGAAGGCCCACATGGGCGCGATGTGATACTGAGGACCATCCCAGGGCTTTATGGAGGAGATGTTTTCATACAGGTAGAAGTCGTCTTCTTCTTCGGACATCCTCCCAAGCCCGGGACACCAGTGTGGACCCTTCCAGAAGGCTTCTCCTCTCCTATTATAGGACGCCAATGGAGGACAACGTCCGCTTAATGGCTCAAGATGGGATCAGCGGCTAATCCTGATCATCCAAGATGCAAACTTGGGGATTAGGGATATATAAGAATCCGGCCTTCTGTCCCGTAAACCTCCTGAGAAAGTAATCTCATTTGTGGACTAGCTGCAACCCATCAAGAAGGATCTTCAGATCTTAGAGGACAAATATGGGTGAGACCATAAGACAAAAACTGTCCTCCTCAATTTCTCTGGTTGGGGCCCAAAGAGTCAACTCCACCTTAGCTATCCTTCTGTCCGAATCTTGGTTTTTGGCTCTCTAACCATCTACCTCCGGAGTTGGACTTCCAAAATCTGGTGGCCATCAAGAAGAAGAGTTTATAGATTTGATGAGTCTAAACTTCTGGGAAGGCTGGTCAACTGACCAGGAAGAAGTAGCTGAGAGGACCTGGGTCTTGACCACCATTGGCCCAACAAGGTGTCCCATGGCATAGCCCAGGGGTCTTCAAACGTGGCCCTTTGACGACTTGTGGACTTCAACTCCCAGAATTCTTCAGCCAGCATGCCTGGCTGAGGAATTCTGGGAGTTGAAGTCCACAAGTCATGAAAAGGCCACGTTTGAAGACCCCTGGTTTATATAGTCCACGCTGGCTGAGGAATTCTGGGAGTTGAAGTCCACAAGTCATCAAAGGGCCACGTTTGAAGACCCCTGGTTTATATAGTCCATGCTGGCTGAGGAATTCTGGGAGCTGAAGTCCACAAGTCATCAAAGGGCCACGTTTGAAGACCCCTGGTTTATATAGTCCATGCTGGCTGAGGAATTCTGGGAGTTGAAGTCCACAAGTCATCAAAGGGCCACGTTTGAAGACCCCTGGTTTATATGGTCCATGCTGGCTGAGGAATTCTGGGAGTTGAAGCCCCCAAGTCTTGTCTCTATGTCAAAACTGTCCTCGTTTAGTGACTGCCTCATTTACTGACTGTTTCTAGTTTACAACGGCGATGAAAAAGTCCCTTGGCAGCCAGTCCTCTCATTTGCGGCCTTCGGGAAAGGAAAGCTGAAATCAGAAAGTCAGCACAGTGGCAGTTTCGCATAGCGGCTGCTTCATTTAATGTCTGAGTCACCCCTTCCAACTGGGGGTGACTAAATGAGGATTACCTATAAATCTTTTATACAAAGAAGTAGGCTAGTAC